>NW_024742712.1:0-15000 GCF_018991925.1 Homarus americanus
GTGGTGGTGGTGGTGGTGGTGGTGCCCATCCTGCCCTGACCCAGTTTGATCCCTGCCCTGCCCTGCCAGTGTCTGCTGCTGATTGACCAGTCGTGACTTCAGTGCCATGACGTGCTGCGCCATGATGTTGCAATTGACCAGTGCTGCTGTTGGTATTTATGATGATGGAAAATGTGGTGATAGGAAGGTGTGGTTGATGTGGTGGTGATGATGATGATGATGATGATGATATTTGATACCGTCAAGCTTTTACTCAGATGAATACTGGATGACACGTATTGAAACACAATCATTTACTCTCTCTCTCTCTCATCCTTACCCCCCTCATTCAATATACAAACTTTCACACACACACACACACACACACACACACACACACACACACACACACACACACACACACACACACACACACACACACCGTGACTAATGGAAGTATAATGAAATATATCCGCTAAAATGGATTCTGTTAGATACTTGAAAAACTCAACCCTAAAAATATATACAAAACACAAAAGAGAGAGAGAGAGAGAGAGAGAGAGAGAGAGAGAGAGAGAGAGAGAGAGAGAGAGAGAGAGAAGATTCCTTCGTAAATACGTGATAGAAGGTGTTGGAATGTTGTGTGAGCGAGACAGACAGACAGACAGACAGACAGACAGACAGACAGACAGACAGACAAATAGATAGATAGATAGATAGATAGATAGATAGATAGATAGATAGAGGGAGATGTTCTGAGAGATAGAGAGATAGCTTGATGGTGGCGTGAAAGAGAGAGACTGACAGAGATCAATACGACTAGATGTCAAAAATGGTGCGAAAATTCCTCAGAGACTGTATTGAACCTGCATATAGTGAAACCCTGTGTATGGAATTTCTTTCCATGTAATCCGTTATATGGGGTTTTTATATAACGGACCGATATAACGGGTTTTGATATATATGTAGTTCGTTATATTGAGTTTTCATATCTTACTGACCTCGATATAACGGGGTTTAACTTCCATATAGTCCGTTAAATAGAGGTTTTACTGCGTTCTTATATTATTATTATCATTTGGAATCCACCTTCACACACACACACACACACACACACACACACACACACACACACACACACACACACACACACACACACACACACACACACACACACACACACACACACACACACACGGCCTCAGGTCTACCTTGGTTTAATTATTAATTCTTACCTGTTTACTTTTTCCTTTCAACCCGTAAGAGAAGCCGCCGACTTACCAAGACCGCAAAGCCAACAGGAAGGTCACCTACCTCTATCAAGCCACATGATGAAAAAAGATAGCCCTAAGCCACACATACACAGTCTAAAGCTACATTCTTACAGCCCTAATCCACATACCGACAGCCCAAAGCCACACACTGACAGCTCAAAGCCACATATTGACAGCCCAAAGCCACATACTGACAGCTGATAGCCCAAAGCCACCTGATGCACACCCACACTACTGGGTTAGGCTTGATCTTCGTCTCACTCTTCCAACACCTAATGCTATACGTCAAGCCCTGCCCTACACAAAGCCACTATCTGGATTAGTTCGATTTCACATGCTAAGAAAATATGCGACTTCACCTTATACACACCTTACACTTCCCCACCACACCTCCCCCCACCACACCCCCACCCACGCATAGCTCCTCACCATACCTCCCCAGCTCCCCACCCCTAGTTCCCCACCACACACCTCCACCCACCCATAGCTCCTCACTCCACACCTCTCCCCCAGTCATAGTTCCCCACCACACCCCCACCCACCATAGCTCCCCACCACACCCCACCCACCACAGCTCCCCACCACACCTACCACTCACACGTCTCCCACCATAGCTCCTCACTCACACCTCCCAGTCATAGTTCCTCACCAAGCACCTCTACCCACCATAGCTCCCCACCACACCCCACCCACCATAGCTCCCCCACCACACCTCCCCACCCACAGCCCCTCACCTCACCCCTCCCCACTCATAGCTCCCCACCCACACACCTCCCCACCATAGCTCCTCACCACACCTCTCCTCATAGCCCTCACTCACACCTCTCCCCATCTAGCTCCTCACTCACACCTCTCCCACCCATAGCTCCCCACTCACACCCCTACCCACTGAGCTCCCCCTCACACCTCCCCCACCATACCTCCCCACTCACACTCTTGGACACAGATGTGAGAATAAGTCGTCTGTCATCTCCTCTCACGCGCTAGAAGTACCACGTCTAAGATTGTCTTCCTCTACCTCCTTCCCACCATCTCTTCCTTCCTTCTCCTCCTCACCTCTTTCCTTCCTCCGCCAGAAAAATATCAAGATGCCTGCACACCTCCCCACACACACACACACACACACACACACACACACACACACACACACACACACACACACACACACACACACACACACACACACACACACACACACACACACACACACACACACACAGCCTGGAGAAGAAAGGATTCACCACCATGAAATTTGGGCAGTGCGACAGTCTCAGGTGTGACTCGTGTGTCTCTGGTGAGGAAAGAGGGGAGGGGGGGGAGGGGGAGGGAGGGGTGGGAGGGGGTGGGAGGGAGGTGGAGGGGTGAGGGAAGTGGAGGGTGAGGGAGGTGGAGGGTGAGGGGAAGGGAGGGGTGAGGGGAGGTGGAGGGGGTGGAGGGAGGGGTGGAGGGTGAGGGAAGGGAGGGGTAGGGAGGTGGAGGGTGAGGGAGGGAGGGGTGAGGGAAGTGGTGGGGTGAGGGAGGTGGAGGGGTGAGGGAGGTGGAGGGAGGGAATGGAGGGGTGAGAGAGGTGGAGGGTGAGGGGGGTGGAGGAACACCGCTCTGTCCAGGCCCACCCACACCACCACACCAATCACTCACCACCACCACCACCCACCACTCACCAACCACCATCACCACCACCATCATCACCACCACCATCACCACCACCATCATCATCACCACCACCACCCACCACCACCACCACCACCTCACCACCATCACCACCCACCATCACCACCACCCACCACCACCACCACCACCACCTCACCACCACCACCACCACCCACCATCACCCACCACCACCACCACCACCAACCATCACCACCACCATCACCACCATCATCACCACCACCATCACCACCACCCCATCATCACCACCATCACCACCACCAATCATCACCACCCATCACTCACCACCACCATCACCACCACCATCATCACCACCATCATCACCACCACATCACCACCACCATCATCACCCCACCATCACCACCACTCATCACCACCACCATCATCACCACCCACCACCACCACCATCATCACCCACCATCATCACCACCATCATCACCACCATCATCACCACCACCACCATCACCACCATCACCACAACCACCATCACCACCCATCACCACCATCACCACCTCACCACCATCACCACCCACTCATCACCACCACTCATCACCACCATCATCACCACACCACCATCATCACCACCCATCACCACCACCATCATCACCATCACCACCACCATCATCACCTCACCCATCATCACTCACCATCATCACCACCATCATCACCACCACCATCATCACCCACCATCATCACCACCATCATCACCACCATCATCACTACCATCATCATCACAAACACTTATTCTTCCCATTATTCTGTCTATTTCTCTTCCATCATTCCTATATGATACATCTCCCTCTCTTCTATTCAACTGTTTCCTTCCATCACCTGTTCCATTGTGTACTAAACCCTTCCACCGCCCCACACCCTCCTGTTCTTCCTTTTATCCACCATCCCTTCCACCCACCCACCCCTATCCACCTAGCCATCCCATCATATACAACCACCTCCCACTATCCCATTTTTCCACTTATTCACCGTCTTTTCGTCCTAAAACACACACACACACACACACACACACACACACACACACACACACACACACACACACACACACACACACACACACACACACACCTGTCTTCTGGATGCTTTTTGCTACAACATAAGTCTCGTGTTGAAGAAGAGACTAAGGATGAATATATTTTTAGGTCAACATTGTCTGGTAGAGAAAGGAAATAAAAAGTGTGTGTTTTTTCCATTATTTTTTGTGACAGACAAATGGATGGATGGTTGGACAGACAACACACTCAGACAGAAAGGCAGGACAGACAAAGATAGATAGATAGATAGATAGATAGATACAGACAGACAGACAGACAGACAGACAGAGACAGAGACAGATAGATAGATAGATAGATAGATAGATAGATAGATCCTCATGCAGATTCATCTTGATTCATCACCTGCTCACTACAGATATGAGCAAGTCTCAACTAACCTAACCTAACCAACACAAGCAGTATGGGTCATGGATAAACGGAAGTCGGGGACACACAACACCCGGGGTCACGGAGCAGGTTATGAGTGAAGCTTTTGAGTGACCTTTGACCTTACGGCAGCTGTGAGACCTATCTACACCTTAACACCCTCCTCGTCTTCCCTCTCCCTCATAGACCAGGGCTACTCCCTTCCTCTTCCCTTCCCTCCCCTTCCCTTCCCCTGCCCTCCATAACTCTCTTAATAAGCTCTCTCTCCTAGTCACTTATCTCCTCACTTTGCGGCCTTTCTTCATTTTTTTGCCTCCTCTCCTTCTCTCTCCCTCCCCCCGCTTTACACCTTCACCACTCCTCATTCTCACAGTCCCTCTTCCTCCCCCTACTCATCCCTCACTTATCTCCATCCCCCTTTATCCCTCTCCTCATATCTCCCCCACACCATTCCTTACGTCTCTATCTCCTCCCCTCCCCAACCCACTCACCACCTCTCCCTCCCTCCTCTGTCACTCATCTCTCCTCACACTCTCTCCCTAGTAACCCTCACCCTTGGCTGGTATTAGAGACCGTCTTTCAACCTTACAGTCGACGTTTAATCTTGGTGACAGCTACCGGAGCTTGACTAATGGCTGCCAGCCCGTAAACAAATGCTGCCCTGATTTTAAAACGTGGTGGCAATTCTCTCACTTTTGTCTCTCCCTGTCTCTCTCTCTCTCTCTTTCTCTGTTCTCTCTCTCTCGTATACTCGTGTTATCTATCTGCCTCTCCTATTTTCTCTATATCCTCTCTTTCACATTTGTTCTTCCTTCTCAACCACAACCCTACAATACAACAACACAGCCACCCATAACTCACCCTCCACAACACAACCACCTCACCTCACCTCCCACACACTACAACACCTCCTCTCCACCAACAACCTCCAACAACACCTCCTCTCCACCAACAACCCCTCACCTCACCTCCCCACACTACAACACTCTTTTCCACCAACAACCTCCAACAACCACCCCACCTCCCTCCAACACACTACAACACCTCTCCACCAACAACCCTCCCAACAACCACCCTCACCTCACCTCCCCACCTACAACACCTCCTTCCACCAACAACCCCTCCAACAACCACCTCACCCACCTCCAACACACTACACACCTTCTCCACCAGCAACCCCTCCAACAACCACCCTCACCTCACCTCCCACACACTACAACACCTCCACCAACAACCCTCCAACAACCACCTTCACCTCACCTCCCAACACTACAACACCTCTTCCACCAACAACCCCTCCAACAACCACTCACCTCACCTCCCACACACTACAGCACCACCTCCACCAACAACCCCTCCAACAACCACCTCACTCTCACCTCCCACACTACAACACCTCTCCACCAACAACCCTCCAACAACCACCCTCACCTCCAACACACTACAACACCTCCTTCCTCCAGCCCCTCCAACAACCACCCCTACCTCACCTCCCCCACACTACAACACCTCCTCTCCAGTAACCCCTCCAACAACCACCCTCTCACCTCCTACACACCCTCCTCTCCACCAACAACCCCTCCAACAACCACCCTCACCTCACCTCCAGCACACTACAACACCCTCTCCACCAACAACCCCTCCAACAACCACCCTCACCTCACCTCCAACACACTACAACACCTCCTCTCCACCAACAACCCTCCAACAACCACCCTCACCTCACCTCCAACACACTACAACACCTCCTCTCCACCAACAACCCTCCAACAACCACTCACCTCACCTCCAACACACTACAACACCACCCTCCACCAACAGCCCCTCCAACAACCACCTCCACCTCACCTCCAACACACACTACAACACCTCCTTCCACCAACAGCCCCTCCAACAACCACCTCACCTCACCTCCAACACACTACAACACCTCCTGCAACAACCCCCTCCAACAACCACCTCACCTCACCTCCAACACACTACAACACCTCTCCACCAACAACCCCTCCAACAACCATCCTCACTCCCACCTCCACACTACAACACCTCTCCACCAACCCCTCCAACAACCACCCCCACTCCACCTCACACACAGACTACAACACCCTCCTCTCCACCAACAACCCTCCAACAACCACCCCCACCTCACCTCCAACACAAGTAAGCCCAACACTGTCACATAGATCCAGTCTCCTCTAATTTCTAGTTTCATTGTTGTCTCCAGTTATGATTAGTGGGGAGCCCAATCTGGCGTGTGTTCCAGCTCCTCTATTGTTCCATTGTACTTAGGTATTGTTCCACGCCGTATCTCTGCCCCCACTGTTTCCTATCTTTCACTGACATCGAGTATTGGACTGCTTGGTGCCTGGAGCTTTTCGCAAGGTACTTGGCTCTGTGTGTGTGTGTGTGTGTGTGTGTGTGTGTGTGTGTAGCGAGATGCCATGATAGTGGATAATCTGCATCTGATATAGCTAACTCTCACCCTTCCCCTTACCCAAAACCACTAATCTTCTCTCCTCCTCCCTAACCATCCCTAACAATAACTAACAACCACCTCCCTTAACGACCACTACACCCCTTACCTCTATTTCAAGCTCCTCGCCATTAATCCCTCTCCCTAGCAGCCATCAGCCCCTAGCAACCATTAACCCTTTCATTGCAACCATTAACCCCCTCCCTAGCAACCATTAACCCCCCTATATATAATTAGACCGGAAATATTGACCTCTGGGTAATGGCTTGACCAGACTGCCCATTACGCTGATTATTAACAAACAAACAAACAAATCCGTCATATTCCGTTCTAAAACAACAACAACAACAACAACAACAAATAACAATAACAAAATGATATGAAAAACAACAAACAAAATCAGGAATAAAAAAATTAACAATATAGAAACCGACTATTAAACATTAACAATAGCAAAGCCGACTATTAAACGTTAACAATAGCAAAGCCAAACTATTAAGCATTAACAATAGCAAAGTGGACTATTAAGCATTAACAATAGCAAGCCGAATATTAAACATTAACAATAGCAAAGCCGACTATTAAACATTAACAATAGAAAGCTGACTATTAAGCATTAACAATATAAAAGCCGACTATTAAAGCATTAGCAATATGAAGCCGATTAAACATTAACAATAGCAAAGCCGACTATTAAACACTAACAACAGCAGGCCGACTATAAACATTAACAATGTAAAGCCGACTAAACATTAACAATAGCAAATGCCAGGCTATTAAACACTAACAATAGCAAAAGCGACTTATTTACATTAACAATAGCAAAGCCGACTATTAAACATTAACAATAGCAAAGCCGACTATTAAACACTAACAATAGCAAAGCCGACTATTAAACATTAACAATAGCAAAGCCGACTATTAAACACTAACAATAGCAAAGCCGACTATTAAGCTCGATAAGCCTCAGAAGAAACTATAAGTCTCAATATTTAAACAAATCTTTGTTGTCAAGTTACCCTCGAGAGTCTCAGTGTCAATTGGCGGCCATATTGGAATTGTAGGATATTGTCTTTCATAAAATATCCTTTAAGGTTGGATAAGATGGCTTAATTTAATCCAGGAATTCATTTAACCCTTTGAGTCCTAAAGGGTTAAAAATATAGATAGATAGATAGATAGATAGATAGACACACAGACAGATAGATAGACAGACAAATAGATAGATAGATAGATAGACAGACAGACAGACAGACAGATAGACAGCCACAGAGCCAACAGGTGTGTGGTGGTGTACCTGCGTGTTCACAATGGTGTTCCTCTTAGGTCAATAAATACTCGTATCACTATTTATTGTTCACTAATGGCGCCCTCACCCGTCCAGCTCTACTTACTCGTTATAACTAATTTATTGTTTTAGTGGTTGTTGTTGGTGGTGGTTAGTGGTGGTAGGGTTGGAGGTGGTTGTTACTTTTGTTGTGGTTGTGTTTGTTGCTGTTACTTTACTTACCACCACTACTAACATCAACACCTCCCCCACAAACTATCACCATTATCCCCACAAACTACCACCATTACCCCCAACAAACTACCACCATTACCCCTACCATTATCACCCAAAACCACCATCATTACCCTAACCCAACCATAACACCTCCCCACAAACCACCACCACCACCATTATCAACATCCCCAACAACTACCACCATTACCACCACCCCCCAACAACCAACAACTTCACCATACCCCACATCCCCAACAACTACCACTTTACCACCACCCCCAACAACCAACAACTACCATCACCCTCCACATCCCAACAACTACCACCATTACCACCACCCCCCCAACAACCAACAACTACCATCACCTCCACATCCCCAACCACCACCATTATTATTACCACTATTACTACCACCATCAACCAACCACTACCAACACCTCCATTCCCCAACCACCACCATTATTATTACCACTATTACTACCACCATCAACCACCCCTACCATCACCTCCACATCCCCAATACCACCATTATTATTACCACTATTACTACCACCATCCAACTACTACCCAACACCGCCTCCACCCACACACTTATAGTACACAGTAGGATCTTCCTCACACACACTCACTCACACTCACACTCACTCACACACACACACACACACACTCACACCACACACTCCTCCCACCACACACACTCCTCCACTCACACACACACACTCACTCACACTCACACTCACACACACTCACTCACACTCACACACCCTCACTCCAGGATTCTCAAAGACACACTCAGTTTACGTTCTCGTGGGTTCAGTAAAAAAATAAACAATTAATTTACGATTATTTGAGACCCCGAGACGCAAGAATAAGACCGAAACCCAGACGCAAGACCGAGACCAAAACCGAGATCGAGGCCCATAGACCGCGGCCTCTATCGTCCAGTACTCGCTGAAACCTCCCTATTACGGTAATGACTCCCATATCCACGCACGCCGCCGCTTAAACCTCGCTACGTCTAATTTCAACTCCCTCCATCCAAATGACGTCATCAATATGGACAGTGGTCCCTGCGACGTCATCAATATGAGCAGTGGTTCCCCACAATGACGTCATCAATATTGGCGGCGTTGCTATTATGTGACCGGCAGTATTAGTGGACTACCTCACGGGGAAAAGTTGAAGAGAGAGAGAGAGAGAGAGAGAGGAGAGGAAGGGAGAGTGCCATTAGAACTAAGGCCCATTAGAATTAGGACCCAGTAGAACTAGAACCCATTAGAACCAGGCCCCATTAGAACTAGGCCCCATTGAACTGGGACCCATTAGAACTAGGACCCATTGGAACTGGGCCCATTAGAACAGGACCAGTAGAACTAGGACCCATTAGAACCCAGGCCCCATTAGAGACTAGGCTCCATTAGAACTAGGACCCATTGAGACTAGGACCCATTAGAGACTGGGACCCATTAGAACTGGGACCCATTAGAACTAGGACCCATTAGAGACTGGGACCCATTAGAACTAGGCCCATTAGAGACTAGGACCCAGTAGAACCTAGGCCCATTAGAACCAGTTGCATTAGAACTGAGGCTCCATTAGAACTGGGACCCATTAGAACTAGGACCCATTAGAACTAGGACCATTAGAACTAGGCCCCATTAGAACTAGGCCCCATTAGAACTAGGACCCATTAGAACTAGGACCCACGATGACGATACGAAAGAGTGGGGGAACATGAAGGCGATGATAATTAATAATAGACAATTGAACGCTGATGATGTGAACAGTGAGATAATTATAAAAACTAATTCCGGCCAAAAATTAATTAATGGCTCCACAATATAACGCTAACGATCGGAACAAACACAGAACAAAGACAACTAATTTTCTCCCTGCTATGTTTGTTTGTGTTTGTGTGTGTGTGTGTGTGTGTGTGTGTGTGTGTGTGTGTGTGTGTGTGAACAATGGGTATATAGTATTTTACCCCGGTCTTGTAATCACTATTCCATTGCTAGCTGCTCTGTCTGTCTGTCTGTCTGTCTGTCTGTCTTTTCTCACTTCGTTTCCTCCTACCTTTTCTTCCTGTTTTCTTCTCTCTCGTTCTGTTCCTCTTTCCTCGGTTCCTTTCTTTCTTGTTTTTTCTTATCTCTCTTTTTCCCCAATTATTTAAGTTCCTCTCTCTCTCTCTCTCTCTCTCTCTCTCTCTCTCTCTCTCTCTCTCTCTCTCTCTCTCTCTCCCTCACACACCGCGTCCCGCTCACCCGTAAATAACATCATCATTAACACCACATCACCGTTGTACCAGCAAGTTGAACATCCACTACAGGAGCTAACAAGACCCACCCTCTCTGGTAACCGACTAAATCCAGATCTGTGGACTCAGTAAAACACGATACAAGAGTTCGAATCCTCCCACTGAAGGCCTCAAATCCCTCCAACATGATACAAGGGTTCGAGCCACCCAACACATGACTTCGAACCTTCCAAACATTATACAAGGCATCGAATCCCCCAACACAAGGCATCGAATCCCCCAACACAAGGCTTCAGACCCTCCAAACAAGGCATCGAATCCCCCCACACAGGGCATCGAATCCCCAACACAAGGCTTCGAACCCTCAAACATTATACATGGCATCAGATCCCCAACACAAGGCATCGTCCCAACACAAGGCATCAGATCCCAACACAAGGCATCGAATCCCCCAACACAAGGCTTCGAATCTCCCAACACAAGGCTTCGAATCCCCAACACAAGGCTTCGAATCCCCAACACAAGGCTTCAGATCCCCAAACAAGGCATCAAGATCCCCAACACAAGGCATCAGATCCCCCAACACAAGGCTTCGAATCCCCAACACAAGGCTTCGAATCCCCTAATCATTTACCATTCGTGTATAAACAACATATATCATCTTTATGTTGTACTATATTCTTCACTTCTTTATATAATTCATATCCTAATGATTCATACATCAGTGAGTGTTGATAGAGTATTATTCATTCCTGTTTATACATGATAATTTATTCATATGTATAAGTCATGTTTATAGTCCTCTTTAGTCGAATGACCATTAGATAATTAAGGTCAATTTATTAGTACATTTTTTAGTCCTTATTTTTGCTTGTATTTTGTTCTATTAGAAGTGAAATAAATTATTAAATACAAAAGACAAAATTATATTAGTATCCCATTATTCCTCGTTTTCTGTTTCAGTTTAAAATGCCACAGTACCCAGGTCACAGCTCCATAATACCCAGTTCCTAGCGCCATAATACCCAGGTCCTAGGTCCATAATACCCAGGTCCTAGGTCCATAATACCCAGGTCCTAGGTCCATAATACCAAGTTGTCAGCGCCATAATACCAAGTTCCTAGCTCCATAATACTCAGTTCACAGCTTCAGTCTAACGTGCCACAATACCCAGTTCTCAGCTCCACAATACCCAGTTCTAGGCAGCTATATCCGTAACGCCATGTAAGCCGTTCGTGGACGGTCGTCTCCGTCTTCAGATAAAAAAATCCGGATTTAAAAGCAGCCAAGAGGGATTGAGCCTCGTAGCTGAGTGAGACGGATTCTAGAGCAGAAGAGAGAGAGAGAGAGAGAGAGAGCTACGCGAGCTTCTCTGTGGCTGTATGTATGTATGTATGTATGTATGTATGTATGTATGTTGCCAATATTATTAATCAAACAAATATAGAGTAAAATGAATAAAAAAATAAAAAATAAATAAACATATAATGAACAAAAAATAAAAAATGAATAAACAAACAAATGAATAAACAAAATAAATATATATTTAAATAAATGAATAAATACAAACACAGACACAAAGTTGTTTACAAATATGATGTAGAAATGAACGTCTGGTATAGCAAAGTGCAATACCTTGTTCCAGGAATTTTTCATGTAAGTTTGTATCAAATTTCATTGTATTGTTTATATGACTGAATGTCTGAATTAAGTGCATCTGAGTGGTTAGTGACGATCAGATTATATGCATCTGGTGGTTAGTATTCAGAATTGAGTGCACAGAGTTATATAGAGTTGAAAGCATGAGAGGGTGGATTGCATGAGAGGACGTGTTTTATATAAGTGTGGTATGAGCAGAGGTGAGTGCATCCTAAAACTGGAGTGCACCAGGAGTTGAGTGCACCATGGACTTCAGTGCATGGGTGGATAAACTCAGAGTGTGTTAAGAATTTTTCATGTGAGTCAACTTCTTACCTGAAGCGTCTCTCTCTCTCTCTCTCTCTTTTTTTTTACCTGCTGTGTCTGGCCACGATGTGCAGCTAAAATATTCAGAACCTCATCTCCTGTCTTTTTCATACACTTTCTCTTTTCTCTTTTGCACTCTCATCCTCGCTCTAACACTACCTCCTACCTTCTCTCCTGTGTGTGTGTGTGTGTGTGTGTGTGTGTGTGTGTGTGTGTGTGTGTGTGTGTGTGTGTGTGTGTGTGTGTGTGTGTGTGTGTGTGTGTGTGTGTGTGATCGTAATTTTACCTAGTGAATTATTTGCAACATGGATTAACTCAACCTTGCAATCTATGATGATGATGAATGCCTCTACCCTTGTTGACAGAGTGTGTGTCAACAGCAACTCACTCACACGCTGTTGCAAATCAATACGAGTAGTTTCTTTTAACTATATACCCTGAGGCGGCTTAGAATAAATGGGTAGGTTAGTTTCTGTGATCATGGGGTGAGGTGAGGTATGAGGAAGGAGGTGTAAGGTGTGTAGTCTGAGCAGCACCTCAACAAGGATTCGTGGATGAGGTCTATAGTCATATATCCCTGTCTATAGTACTTTGTTAGCCATGAGGTAGTTGGGTGTAGTATCAGTCAGGTCTTGTGGTAGATGATTGTACCCTCAGTAGTATAGGTAACACACGCTGTTTTAGAAAGGACGATCAAAGTACGACAGATTTAGACTCTTCCTGTCTGTCTGTCTGTCTGTCTGTCTTATGGCGTTTGACAACAAAGATATAAAAGGGTGAGTGAGGATGACAGACAAATGTTGTCCTTAGTTGTTCAACAAGCTTCTTCTTCTCCTCCTCCTCTTTCTTCTTCCCCCTTCTTTCCTCCTCCTCCTCTCTTTACTTCATTCTCCTCCTCCACACTTCCTCCTCTACAACCTAAGCGAATTATCGTCAGGAGGAGGACGGGGCTATCCCAGAGGGGGGTAGCCAAACTGTCTACCCTCAACCTGACCACATGCACTAACTCCCTATCCGCGTGTCGCTCCCACATACATAAACAAGTTGTTGCACTCCGCTATGTCCCGTATTCGAGGTTGAGCTTGTCTTGTCTCATATTAAAGCCGCCTTCAGTTCTCTCTGGTCTAGTTTCTCGCGTGCATCCGTGTTACAAGGAATATATGCGACTGTCAGAGAGGGCTGCAATGACTGTGTGTGTGTGTGTGTGTGTGTGTGTGGTACTCATTCCCCAATAGAGTCAACGAAGCTCTCTCTCTCTCTCTCCTCCCTCGTTGTCCCATTCACAGAGTTTACTGACTATTGACTATTGTTCCAGCATGAACCCAGGAGGAGTGGGGTGGGGGGCGACAACCGAGAGGATTAGAACAGTGTTGGCAAGATACAGGACGATAATTGTGACTCTGTGAGGATATAAGCCTCTCGGATCTCACGTTGACTGACCGAGCCCATACCAGACGAAGAGACTTAACCATCGACTCCATCAGCTTCCTCTCTGGTTAAAGCTACTGGGGCGAGGCAAATGATCAACGCCCCAGCTCACTCAATTGTTTCTTCTCTCTCTCTCTCTCTCTCTCTCTCTCTCTCTCTCTTCTTCTCTCTTAGTATTTCACCTCTTCTCTGAACACGAACCCCAGAGATTCAGACTCGTGAACCCGAAACAGTAGACCGATACACTATTCTGTCATGCTATTCATGGTCTGAATCTCAAGGGTTCGATAAGGCTAGGAAAATGATAAGAGAGAGAAGAAGAGAGAGAGAGAGAAGAATTAAACTTCACTTGGCAGTGTTGAGAATGCAGTGAGAGAAGGAGGGAGGGAGGAAAGCAAGGGAATGGGAAGTGAGAGAGGAAAGAAGGAAGGAAGGAAGGAAGAGGGAGGAAGGAAGGAAGGAAGGAGGAGGAGGAGGAGGGAGGAGGAGGAGGAGGAGGAGGGAGGAGGAGTGAGGGATGAAGGGAAAGAAACGAAGGGAGGGAGGAGGGAGGGAGGAATGAATGAGGTGGGAGGGATGGAGGGTAGGGGAGGAGAGAACACTACAGCCTGGGATTAACACAACTTCCTCCCTAACTCCAAAACTAATTTGTGGAACATCATGAAACTTGATGCACTAATTTGTCGAGTCTCTGATCCTGAAATACTGAAGCTGGGAGCGTCTCTCTCTCCTATCTCTATCTTTCTCTCTTTTACTCATTACTCTCTCTCTCTCTCTCTCTCTCTCTCTCTCTCCCCCCAGAAAGTTTTAACTACAGGCCACTTGGGATAATTTTAATTAATTTTAAAATTTAATAGAATGAATCTAACTCTTAAATTTAAGGACTAAAAAATTAAATCAAGGAGAAAGTTTCGAATTTTTTTTAATAATTTAAGTCTAAGTAAGGATCAGCCAACCAATCGCAGTCAGTCGAGTTATTCCAATCAATAGCGATCAGGCAAGGGATCAGACAGCCAATAGAG
>NW_024742712.1:20000-52500 GCF_018991925.1 Homarus americanus
TAATAGTCGAATTTTTTAAGACATTATTTTTGAAGACTGAAGCACATTTATTTATTTATTTATTTATTTATTTATTTATTGAAGACAAAACAAATTTATATTACAAAAGAAAAAAATAAAATTCTCAGGTAGTTTAAAGACTGCAAGGAACTTCTCTCTACGGGTATTCCAAACAATTTCTTTCATTTCTTTCATCATTCAACTCACAAGGTTCCCCTCACGACCCCATTACCCTTTAAAAAAAATATATGTGAAAAATGAATGGAATTAGTCTGACTTCAAAGCCAATTTTTCCTTCACATTTGACAGAATATATTTAGTGTTTATAGGAAGGAAGAGACGGGATGCTGCACCGCCACACCATTGCACAGGTTAAGGAGTTTCTAAACCATCTTATGTGTACGATCACTTACGCTGATTGAGTGCTTTTGTGAAGGAAGGAGGAGGAGGAGGGAGGAGGAGGAGGAGGAGGAGGAGGAGGAGGAGGGAGGGAGGAGGAGGAGGAGGAGGTGGGAGGAGGAGGAGGAGGAGGTGGTAGGAGGAGGAGGAGGTGGGAGGAGGAGGTGGGAGGAGGAGGAGGATGAAGTAGAGGAAGGAGGAAGACTAGGAGAGAAAGAAGGAGGGGAGGGCCAAGAGGAGAAAAGAAGGAAGAGAAAAGAGGAGCATAAGAAAGAGGAGAGGAAGGAGGGGAGAGACAAGGAGGAGGAGGAGGGATGAGGAGGAGGATGATGATGAGAGGAGGGGGGAGGAGGAGGAGAGAGGAGCAGGCGAGGAGGGGTGGCAACTTGCAAGGCGTTGATGACCAGACTAGGTGAATTTTCAAGAGGGTCTGTCGCCTGATTTCAATAGCAAGTGGGTGTTATTGTTAGTTGTCAGGGGAGCTGTGTGTGGAAGGGAGGGCTTTCCTGCTGATGATGTGAGAGAGAGAGAGAGAGAGAGAGAGAGAGAGAGAGAGAGAGAACACAATAAAGCCAGACAGGTCGCCCTCACTCACTCACCTTGCGACAAACTCAGTGACATCTTGGCAGTGAAACATGGAGCCATCATTTGCGCCACGATGAGTCAGCCGAGACCAGTTAGTTATCAGCCAGTATCAGTCATCCCCCTGTCACTCTTTAATTAACTGACTGGCACTCTGACTGGCACCCTCCCATACCTCACTATCGAAACCCATCGTTTATATGATCGTCAACTGCCAATCAGAACGAGAGAAATCAACTATATATTTTACCCAATCAAAACGCAGAATAGAAAACTTGTTATCACATTACTATTTTTTTATATGAGAAATATATTATATATATCTACCCATCATATTTTATATTGATTTATATATTTTTGTGTTTGTTTGTTTTTCATTGCATGATTATATTGCACGCGAGGGAATGTTGGACCAATCAGAAAACAGACAAGATTATTATAGGCATGATTACCGACGAGGGTGTAATCAGAGAACTCGATAAGGTCATCCAATCAGATTATACTGGCTATTCCCATAAGACAATCATCCATTCAGGTACCATCAGTCATGCACTATACACACTGATGAACTTTGGTCACCCAGATAATCATTTCTCATCATCAAAGTCAGGTAATTAGCCCATCAGGTAGTCATTCATATTGCATGCGGTCATTATCTGCCACCACTAATTAGGGTCTATACACTCAGTGGGATAATTACGGCGTCCACAATCAAAACCAGTTCATTATGTCATACAGAGATTCATCATTGTGTAGTCAGTTGAGTTTATAATTACTCTCGACACAAAGAATATAGTGCAGTGTGATGATCTATTGCCTTTAATCTCTCTCTCTCTCTCTCTCTCTCTCTCTCTCTCTCTCTCACACACACACACATACGTCCCTGTCGGCTTGCTTCTCTCTCTCTCTTTCTCTCTCTCTCACCCACACGTACACTCACTGTTATTATTTCCTCGTCTCAATTTTTACAGTTCCTCTACTCCCACATTTATCACGGTTATTCCTCTCACCTTCTGTAAATACTGAACTGACCAACACGACCTACAATGAACCTCGGGGAATTTAACAAACTTTTGAATAACTTAAAGAAAATGGTTAGGTGGTGTGACATTCTGTAACTCTCAAAATGCTTTACGAGGATTGAATGGCCTGACGCTCTGCATGTGTAAAGGAGGGGAAGACGGAGGAGAAGGAAGAGGAAGAGGAGGAGGATGAGGAGGAAGAGAAGGAAGAGGAGGAGAAGAAGGAGAAGTGGAGGAGAAGAAGGAGGTGGAGGAAGAGGATGAGGAGGAGGAGGAGGAGGGAAGACAATATGATAGAAGCCAAAATAAGGAACAATGGAACAATAAGGTATAAGGAAAACACGACGCCCTCTATCGTGTTCAGTCGATTCTGAGTCTGACTGTTCCACGAATCCACATCGCTGTGACAGACGGGGCTTCCAGTGGCTGTCATGTTATTTCCAAACTTTGAAATGAGCTTCTATACCACACAAACAATACTTTAAGTAATACCAAACTATAAAATATTTCTCTTAAAAGCAATATGGTTATAACTGACATGATAATTAAATGGTGTACTGTGTAATTAATCCATTACTAAAGAAAATGAATGCCAGTCATTACGAATATATGCTTAATTATTTTACCTATAATAAAGTGATCAAAAACGTAAAACAAGTTAAAATCATAACTTTAACCTAAAAGAATGACTCGTTTATTTTCATTTTTCTGATTTTACTTTTTTCATTTCGCATATGTTAATATATTTTTTTTAACTTATCATCTGTATTATTTATCTGTTTATCATTCATTTATCTTCATTCCATTCATCTATTTATTTCATTTTCCCTCCATTTTCCTTTTATATTTCCCATTCTCTTTATTCGATGCTTTTCTCTTCTTTTTCCCCCATCGTATCTTTTTTCCCTCACTTTTCTTCCCTTTGGTTCTTTTTACATTTTTTCCTTCTCTCAGTCTCACTTTACGTTATCTTTTTCCCCTTTCACTGTGTTGCCCTCTCCTCTTTCCTCTTCTTATTCTCTTTTCCGCTTTGTTCTCCCTCTCCCTTCATTCGATCCTCTTCCTCCTTCTCTCTCATTCTTCCTCGTTTTTTTGTTGTTGTATCTATCTTTGTCGTCTCTTCCATCTCCTTTACTTCTATCTGCTTCTCTCTCTCATCTTCTTCTGTCCCTCTTTTCGGTTACCTCCTTCTTTTTCTAAGCTCATTTCCTCTTCCTCTCATCCTCTCATTTCTAATTCTCCTTCTTACCTTCTTTCCCATTTTTTCTCACTCTCTCTTTTATTAGAATTCTTGTGTTCCTTCACTTTCCTTCATCCTTTGTCATTCCACTATATTCACTCTTTCCCTTCTTTTCGCCTCTCCTCTCCTTCTTTCCTCCTTAACTACATTTGTACTTTATTTCTTCCTTCTCACTCCTTTCTCCCCCACTCCCTTCCCTTTTCCCTCTGTCTTCTTTACCTTCCATCCCTCTCCCTTCCACTCAAACCCACCTGTCCCTTCCTTTTCCCCCCCCTCTTTTCCCTCTCTCTCTCTCTCTCTCCCTTACCTCCTTCCGTACTTTCCCTCTCCTTCACTAGCCGCCCCTTCCTCCACCTGGGTCCATAATGGCGGCGGGTGGCGGCCGTAAAGGCACATGGCTGGACACCTCCCCGTCGTTCTCACTGAATTAAGCCGCTGTATATCAGGCGGCCGACCTCTCCTGGGCAGCCGTGTGTCCTCCTGGGATCCTCCGGGCTCTTTATGACCGACCTCCAGCAGCTAGGAGTCCCAGCAGGATTCCAGCAGACTTCCGTATATAAAGCCCTGAGGCAGAGACTCCCGAAGGCACCTTACACCACCTGCAGCACAGTTCTTGGGCAGCCAGGTATACTCTCCCAGGAGTCACCACCGAGGTCTTTATGGCTGACTCTCAGTAGCTAAGAGGCCTGGGCAGATTTCTTCCTTTACCTCCAACAAAACCTAAGCTACCTCAGTAGATCTTCAAAGTAGAGAGACCAGGTGAGATACAGACACGCCTTCTCTCCCCTCCAACAGACCTCAACAAGAAGCTGAATCCTAAACCAGACTTGTAAGAACTGATCATATGTTCTTCTGCGACCCCAAAGACTTTTTTAACGAACGAGCTTCAACAGTTACGGACCCCAATATACAGACCAAAGACGCCCTTAACAGATCATTTAAACCTAAACAGATTTTAACAGATACCAGGCGGAGATCAAAAACCACGGCAGACCGACCAGAAGACAAGGCAGATCATTCTCAAGTAGGAACCAGGAGCTTTTGAGGAACTTCTCTCCCTCTCCCCTCCGAAGGTTCTTTATGGCCGACCTCCAGTAGATGTAAACCGTTAATAGACCTCAAGTAGAAAGTAGATTCATTAGAAAGTACATTCAATAGTTTAGATCCAGTAGACCTCTAGTAGATTTCCTTAAGAAACTACAGGCCTCACGAGACAACCAGTGAAAACTTTAAGCTTCAGCAGACACCGAAAGCTTCAGCGGCTCTCAAATAGGAACCAGAAAACCCCAGCAGATCTCCAATAGAAACCAGAAACCGGAAACCTCAGTAGACCTCCAGGTGACCTCCAATGAAGCCCCAAGGAACTGTTAGAACACCCAGCAGACCTTCAACAGCAGATCCTTAAAATCCTAGCAGAGCCCAGCAGACGGCGGCTTCTTGCCCACCCGGACAGTCTTCCACGACGACTTAATCTGGGCTTTGTGGGAGTGAGCCGATGGGGAAAATTTGTTTCGGAATAAACATAGGTTTCATTGTGGAGCTCTTCTTCACGGAGGAGTAAAAAGTGATTTATGGACAGTTCCTAGGATATCTCTTCCAGTGTCTGTCTGTGTGTCTGTCTGTATCTATTTTTACCTATCATTTTTATTTTCTTTCCTTTCCTATTGGCTCTGTCTGTCTCTGTCTCTCTCCCCATCTCTCATTCTCATCTGTCCATATATCTTTAAACCTGTGTCACTTTAATTTCACTTTCATTTCTTCTCTCTATTGAATCTCTCTGTCTCTCTTTCCTGCGGTGTATTTTGCTCCGACAAAAGCCAGGAATTCCACTGCAGTTGGGACGTTAAGGCTGAAATAAGTGGAAATTTAGTGCCGGGGTTAAATGTCTCCCGGCGTCCCAGTCTCGGATTCCTAGAGGTTTGTACATTTTTTTTTTTTTTTGCACCGTCAAGGAGTGAAGACGTGAGGATGGTCTTAACTGTTTCGATATAATACTTTGACGATGATGTTTTATCCTTTAATGAGGATGATGATGATGGTGATGATGATGATGATGATGATGATGATGTAACCCTTTGGTGGTGATGCTTTAACCCTTTGGTGATGATGATTTAATCCTTTGATCATTATGATTTAACCCTTTGAAGATGATGGTTTAACCCGTTAAGGAAGATTATACGGAACGAGTTAAATGAACAGTTACTTCCTCAGTTATGGAGGAGAGACAAAGTAACTTACGAGTCTTTGAACATCCGGAACTAGGAAACAAAAGTAACGTACGAGTCTTTGAGCATCCGGAACTAGGAAACAAAAGTAACTTACGAGTCTTTGAATATCCGGAAGGAAGGCTCAGTACAGTGAGAACATTGACTCACCGTGACCAGGCGGAGGATTTATGGAGGTCGCAGTTAACAAGGAAACGATGACAGACACACAGACACACAGACACACAGACACACATACCAGAACTGAAACAAGAGAGAAGGTAATGGTTGATTGAAATATGTAAATTGAAGTTACAATATATTTTAGCAAATTTTATAGTATAGTAATAAGGTTGACGTCAACAACAACAACAATAATAATAATAATAATAATAATAATAATAATAATAATAATAATAATAATAATAACAATAATAATAATAATAATCATTAACAACAACAACAATAACAATAATAACAATGAATACTTATAACACAACACTACTCACTCACCCCCCACAAAAAAAAAATAACCAACACTTAGATCAAAACAAGAGATGAAAGCAGTGACGTCAACACCACAACAAAGGTAAACAAACAATACACGAATATTCTTACAAAAACACAACACTCAGCTCATCATGGTGGTGGCAGTGTGAGTCACAGACAATTGTTTCATCTTTAGTAACTCTCTTTTCATAATAAGTTGTGATGGTAACTGATGGTATAACACTTGATCTTTGTCTTGTATAGTGATGTTATAATGTATTACTCCCCTGCAACAGATAAAGTCTTCAAGTGTGTGGTGTAGGGGTTAGTATTTACAGAATCGGGTGGAATTGAGCGTCTAGAAAACCAATTAATAACTTTTAAGCTTCTCACGACACAACTATGGTCAGGGATTTCAGCTCCGTCGCCCCAGAAGACTAAAGAGCAAACAATTAGTTGATCTATAAACTTATCTTAGTCAGTTATCATAATATTGAAAAAGTATACAGTTAATAATAAGTCCTCAGTTCGAAACTCCCTCTGAACCACGAACCCCCGAGAGAATCAGACTTGTGAACTGATACAGTATCCTGTCCATTAATACTTCGGATTCATGAGTCTGAATCACGAAGCAGTTGACTGATTCATTATCCTATCCAGAAATGCTTCGGATTCATGAGTCTGAATCCCGAAGCAGTAGACTGATTTATTATCCTATCCATATATGCTTCGGATTCATGAATCTCACTGAATCCATCGGGGGTTCATGATTCAGGTTGGGGAAGGGAGGGAGGTGAACTGAAGACTTTCGTAGTTAACTGTACCTACTTCTACGTATATCCTGACCCATCTCTCGCCTCCTGACCTTCGACCTTCTCCTACATGCACCTCCCAGACTCAGCAGCATCTAGTTCAACTGTCGTACCAGAGTTTTTTTTGTGTGTGTAAGAGATGAAGTTATTTCTGGGTGTGTCCTTGAGATGTCTGCCTTTCTGTCTGTCTGAAGGTGAAGTGACAGACGCTTGAATGATATAGACAGATATAAGAAGCTAGACGAGGGAGGAGGAAATAGTGAATTTATAAGAATGGTTCAGATAAATGGATACAGATAACTAAAGAAAACAGCGAATAAGAATAATGAATAAAGAAACATTAAAAAAAAAGACCTAATGAGAAGGAGAATAAACAAGGACATAAGATAGACCAATTACATTAAGAGAGATTCAACAACAGGTGACCTTTAAGAGACACAAACACCTGATACACTTACGAATACAACTTGTAATAATAGTTAACCACTTCCCCCTTCCCTCCAACTCTCCCTCCACCCCTACCCCCTACCTACACCCCCCCCCCTCCACTTTGAAAAACTCCCTAAAGTTCCCTAACCTAAATTACTTCAGGACAGGTTTGGTTTGGTAATTCTTAAAAAAAAATTCCCCCTGAAAGAAAAATCTTACGACCTCCCCACGATAAGCGAGGTTGGGTTAAGTGGGAGCGGCCTGGACCCTGACAGTTGAATTTGTTCCGTGTGCTCGAGGGAGAACGCAACTTGACACATTTCCCACCACTGCTTGTGACACTGTGTTTGTCAAAGGCTATTTGAGGAGGCAGTGGGAGTAATTGAATGGTATATTTTTCCCAGGAAGGACTCCACTATAGCCCGGTATTTGTCAACTGTTTCTTCAGGCGATAGTAATTGAAGGGAATATATATTTTTCCAAGGAAGAACGACGCCTTAATAACAGTATTTATCTTGTGGCTCTCCTTATGTACGCCCAAACATACGCACACACACACACACCAGCACACACACACTTTCCTCTCTCTCTCTCTCTCTCTCTTCTTCCCTCACTCACCCATTTCTCTCTCTCTCTCTCTCTCTCTCTCTCTCTCTCTCTCTCTCTCTCTCTCTCTCTCTCTCTCCTCTCTCTCTCTCTCACCTATTCCCCTCACTCACCCATTTCTCTCTCTCTCTCTCTCTCTCTCTTCTTCCCTCACTCACCCATTTCTCTCTCTCTCTCTCTCTCTCTCTTTCTCTCTCTCTCTCTCTTCTTCCCTCCTCACCCATTTCTCTCTCTCTCTCTCTCTCTCTCTCTCTCTCTCTCTCTCTCTCTCTCTCTCTCTCTCTCTCTCTCTCTTCTTCCCTCACTCCATCCCATTTCTCTCTCTCTCTCTCTCTCTCTCTCTTCTTCCCCTCACTCACAGCTTCTCTCTCTCTCTCTCTCTCTCTCTCTCTCTCTCTCTCTCTCTCTCTCTCTTCTTCCCTCACTCACCCGGCTACTCTCTCTCTCTCTCCTCTCTCTCTCTCTTTCTCTCTCTCTCTCTCTCTCTCTCTCTCTCTTCTTCCCCTCACTCATCCATTCTCTCTCTCTCTCTCTTCTTCCCTCACTCACCCATCTCTCTCTCTCTCTCTCTCTCTCTCTCTCTCTTCTTCCCCTCACTCATCCATTTCTCTCTCTCCATTAACCCCCAACACCCAAAACTGTCTACCGTGTGTGTGGTGACCAACCTGCACGTCGCTTCATATGACAATAGAAACTCGAGGTATTTCTGACCCAGACAATAGGGAGAGTAAAACAAGGTACAAATGAGCAGGATAGATTCTAAGTTGGTCAATATCTTTATAAAACAAACACGTGTGAGTGACACTAAATTCTTGTTTTTAATGGGCCATCACTCTTCCAAACTGACATGCAAACACAAGGCATCACGGGCTGTATGAACCATGGGGGAGTGTGGGTTATGTATGGGGAAGAGCGTGGGTTATATATGGGGAAGAGCGTGGAGTTAATATTGAGAGGGAAGCTTGGGTTGTGTGGAGGAGAGCGTGGGTTGTGTGTCAGAGTGTGGGTTGTGTGTGGAGGGAAGCTTGGGTTGTGTGGAGGAGCGTGAGTTGTGTGTCAGAGTGTGGGTTGTGTGTAAGAGAGCGTGGGTTGTGCGTAGGAGAGCGTGGATTGTGCGTAGGAGAGCATGGGTTACGTAGTAGGGAGCTCCTGGACTAGAGAGGTGAGAAGGCTTACTAAAGGCTATATGAGTGGGATGGAGAGATGAGGAGGTGATGTGGAAGCAGAAGAGAAGAGAGAGGAAGAGGAGGTAGGAAGTGGAGAGGGAGATGTTTGCCGAGCAAGACAGATGTGGGAAGAGACAACAAAGGGGTGAGTGTTGAGGCAAGGGGGAAGCTGCCTACTCAACCAAGAACCAAACAAACCCAGCCAGGGTAAACCAGCTTCAATAGTCCATAGTTTACTGTGAGTTTACACTGTCAGGATTTAGGGCCTGTGTGCTCTCCCAGGTTCACACATTAATCAAAATTTATGGTATCAGTTGGAGGTAGAAGTGGTTCCTGTGTAATGTTTTTTGGTTCATCTGAAGATTATCCACTTTCTTGCTATCCTAACTTAACCTGACCTGACCTAACCTAACCTGCACCACCCCCCAGGTAGCGTAAAGGTGTTTAATGATCAGGTAATATAAGTTGGGAACTATTTTCCAGGTTGCCTGTGTGAGTTCAAGAGATATTACAGAATTATCCTCATAACTGTTAAATTCACCGCATATTATACACACACACACACACACACACACACACACACACACACACACACACACACACACACACACACACACACACACACACACACACACACACACACACACTGGACTTCATGAGGATATTCGGGGATATATTGCGTGTTCGATTATAAAAGGTTAAGATTTAAGATGTATGATTACAACACACTCTGGTCTGCTGGGACGTTAGTCTTTATATCAACAAGTGCGGCTGTGAGGAGGGGTGAGTGAGGGGCGGGTGAGGGGGTGAGGGAAAGTGTGAGGGTGAGGGAGGGGTTATTCTTTTATTGTAGCCTTTTGTTTATTTATCTCATCGTTCCCTTTGTCTGTCTTTCAGTTCGTTATTCTTTCATTATTTATTCATCTAACTTTTACTTTCTCTCTCTTTCTATCTTTCTCCCTACCACACACACACACACACACCCGAGCTCCTCAGTGTTTACACAACATTCATACTTCCCAAGCTCACCTATGCCTCCCCTAACCTGGTCTTCCTCCCTAAATGCCACACAACGTAAACACCTAGAAAAAGTGCA
Source organism: Homarus americanus (assembly GCF_018991925.1). Lineage (NCBI taxonomy): Eukaryota > Metazoa > Arthropoda > Malacostraca > Decapoda > Nephropidae > Homarus > Homarus americanus. The sequence goes on from NW_024742712.1 coordinate 30,046, forward strand.
AAAGAGGGCATGCAAGATTATTCTCTCCCCTTCCTACTCCACATATCAAGAAGCGCTCAACACACTGACCCTTTCGACTCTCACTGACCATCACCACGACCTCATCTGGAAATTTGGTAGAAGCTTCTACACTGCATCCTCGACACCGGCTCCTACTACCACCTGAGATCCTAGCCCGAGAATTGCTGTTCGACGCTACAACCGCATCCAGCCCATACGTGCACGAACTGATCGCTATAAGAACAGCCCAGTCCCAACCATTGTAAAAATTATCAATAACTTGTAATAAACCAGTGTATTCCTCCCCAGTAAACTACTTCTTGCACTGTCACTATGTTGAAATGCACTGCTAGTTTGAGCTTTTCCCCATCTAGTTATTATATATCTTATTTGTATCACTTTCTTATATTACTTGTATATTGTATTCGTAACCCATTCCCCAAATATATGGCACTGTATATTTGAGCCTTCTGGCACACTTAAACTCTTTCAATAAACCGTTATATTATTATTGGCACACACACACAACACAAACACACACACACACACACACACACACACACACACACACACACACACACACACACACACACACACACTCTCTCTCTCTCTCTCTCTCTCTCTACACACGCACACACACAGAGCTGAGGACTATCTACAACGCATTTATTCTCCCCAAATTAACGTATGCGTCACCAGCCTGGTCGTCTTCTCTCAACTCTACCCAACAACGTCAGCTAGAGAAGGTACAGAAGAGGGCCTGGAGAATCATGCTCGGCGCAGAATACTCCGGCTACACCAACGCTCTCTCCACCCTGGAAATGCCATCCATCAGTGACTTTCACCACAACGCACTAACAGGGTTTGGCAGTGGACTACTGCACCATCCTCGTCATCGCCACCTACTGCCACTGGCAGTCCCCCGCCACCTCGCGCAGTCACCCACTGCAACAAAATTCAGCCCATAAGAGCCCGCACTGATAGATATAAGAGTAGCACCATCTCATCTATTGTTAAAATAATAAACAGCTCCTGATTTATGTACTGTACAGCCCTGTAAATGTATTGAACGTATATTATTATGTCTAAATCACATGTAAGTTTGTATATTTTCAGCCACCGGCTGCAACTCTATTAGTAAACCGTTTATTATTATTATTATTACACACACAACACCTCTCTCTCTCTCTTCTCTCTCTCTCTCTCTCTCTCTCTCTCTCTCTCTCTCTCTCTCTCTCTCTCTCTCTCTCATCACTACAAGCCACAAGCCAGAATATCCCCAGCCGGTCGTTCATCAGACAGACAGCTGTGAATCTGTCAACAGTGGCGGCGTGTCAGGGACGTTGAGGCTGGGAGTCAGGCAAGACAGTGGTGATTGGAGGAGAAGACTAACCCCAATCCCAATACCTCATCACCCACAATACCGCCCTCCATCACCCCAATACCACCTCCATCACCTAATACACCGCCTCTTAACCCCCCAACCACTCCCTCATCATTCCCAATACCCCTCCATCACCCCAATCCACCCTCTTCCTTGCCCCCAATCTACCCTCCCCCATCCTCCTCTCGAACCATGACAGCCGACACCCCAATGGAGGATATTACTCTGAATACCATTTGGCCCGTTTCACATCAAATCCGACCTCTTCCTCGTCACACAAACAGACAGACAGACAGCGAAAAGAGAGGTAGGGGTGGGCGTGGAGTGTGATGAAGAGAGTTCCTACCTAATACACTGCACTCGAGGGTAATGTCACCTCCCTACCCACCCAGGTTGACCTTCTCAAATTAACCGAGATTTGACCTTTGACCTATTGGCTCTCTCTCTCTCATTTATTGACACTGTTGAGGTTAGATTAGATTATATTAGATTAGATTAGATTAGATTAGATTAGATTAGACTAGATCTATCTTGGTCGTGTCCAGTCAAGAACATGCTATACTAACTCCCAGCACCCCTCTAGTACCTGGGCAAGATATATTGTTAGCAACCCTCACCTTTAATCACGGTCGGCCAGTCTTACCTGTAATATAGAAACAGACCCTACCAGCGCTCCTCCCCCTTCCTTCCCCCGCTTCCCCCCATCATATGATCTGGGGAGATGGCGTGAGAGGTAGAAGGAGGGGAGAGGGAGAGAGAGATGGAGGTAAAAGAGGTAGAAAGAGAAAGGGGTGAGAAGGAGAGGGGGAGAAGGATGAGAATGTGAGAGGGGAGAGAAAGGAAGAGGAAGAGAGTGTACGAAAAGTCCCCGACCCACCCAGCCTTTTGGTATATGATTTGAAGAGATGGGGAGAGGGGAAGGAAAGGGAGAGATAGATAAAGAGAGGGAAGAATAGAGAAGATGGGAGGGACTTTGGGGAAGAGAAATACAAGAAAAAAGAAGTTGGGAATAGGGAAGGTGTGGAAGTTGAAGGTAATGGTGGAAGGTGTAGGTGGGGAAGTTCAGGGTAGAGTGGGGGAAATTCTAAAGAAAAGACAGGGAAGTTTAAGAAAGATGCGGGGGAAGTTTTAAGATATAAATAGGAAATTTTAAGGAAAATATGAGTCAGTATAAAGGAAAAGGTGGGGAATATTTAAAGTAGGGTGGAATTATATGGCAAAATGTTTAAATATTTAAGGTATAGTAGTAGTAGTAGTAGTAGTAGGTGTGGCTATTGGGGGAGGCTGGAGGCCACGTTCAAAAAAAAAGTAGTAGTAGTAGTAGTAGCATGAGGCATGACGAAGTAAGGGATCTCACAGCAAATATGTTGAAGGAAATATGCGGTGACGTCATGGTAGAACCGACCCTTCTTCCATTGGACGGTGAGACTTTCCAACATAGGACTTCAAACACATCCAACGAAGCCCGTGTGGACGCCTGTGCTCGAGGATTCAGGACGCGGGGACAGCGAGCCTTCTTTGACATCAGGATTTTTGATCCCATGGCCGCATGTTACCGTAACTTAACTCTCGGTGCTGCACATAGGAGGAACGAGAACGACAAAATAAGGGCATACGGGGAGAGAATTCAGAACGTTGATCAAGGCAGCTTCACTCCTCTAGTGTTCACAACCTCTGGGGGGATGGGACCAAGTGCAAGATGTTTCTACGTCAGACTCGCGGAGGTGATCTCCGAACAGAAGCAGCAGCCCAGAAGTTTCGTTACAGCCTGGATGAGATGTCGACTGCCTTTTTCTCTCCTTCAGTCGGCTTTGCTCTGCCTCAGGGGAACGAGGGCTTCTGCCCCAAAGCCGACAACAGCTGCAGATATTGACTATGAGGCTACAGTCACTGAATGCCGCATAGACCTGGGGCTCAACTAATTCAACACAGCTAGGATAGTTACTTATGTATTAGGATAATTAATATTAAGGTAATAAAATGGCGGCGAAGGTGTGACTGGAGGCCACGTAGTAGTGGTGGTAGCAGTGGTAGTGGTGGTGGTAGTAGTAGTGGTAGGAGTAATGGTGGTAGTAGTGGTAGTGGCAGTGGTGGTAGTGGTAGCAGTAATGGTGATGGTAGTAGTACTGGTAGTAGTGGTAGTGGTGGTAGTGGTAGCAGTAGTGGTGGTAGTAGTAGTGGTAGTAGTGGTGGTGTGTGTTTCTCTCTACATAAAACATAAGGTGTCTGGTGCCTCACCGTCCACTCACAATATTCCTCCCCAGCGCCATGATCGCAAAAATACCGCTGGTGGCCCACTACTCCTCCCCATCCTCTCCCCTCCACCCCCCCCTCCATTCCCTACTCTCTCTCCCATCCTCCCTCCCCAACACCGCCTAAAGAGAAATAAAGTCCCAAATAATATTAATATTCACCTCCCTACAAGCCGGGGTGAAAGATGATGTAAATGTCTCTCTCTCTCTCTCTCTCTCTCTCTCTCTCTCTCTCTCTCTCTCTCTCTCTCCCTAGGAAATACGCCATCCCCCCTTTGGAAGTGGGATAATGTTCACCTTCTGAAACATTTAATTATAGTAATCACGTCTTGGGGTTTGGTCGGCGGTGTGTGTGTGTGTGTGTGTGTGTGTGTGTGTGTGTGTGTGTGTGTGTGTGTGTGTGTGTGTGTGTGTGTGTGTGTGTGTGTGTGTGTGTGTGTGTGTGTGTGTGTGTGTGTGTGTGTGTGTGTGTGTGTGTGTGTGTGTGTGTGTGTGTGTGTGTGTGTGTGTGTGTGTGTGTGTGTGTGTGTGTGTGTGTGTGTGTGTGTGTGTGAGAGATCCGGAAGTGGTCTGAGTTATGATGGCGAGGATCAGAACTGTATAGTGAAATTAAAATTCGATAAACATGACCCTGGTGCAAGACTTGGTCTGTTGCTGTGTGTCTGTTTTGAAGTGTGTGTGTGTGTGTGTGTGTGTGTGTGTGTGTGTGTGTTGCTGTGGCTGTTGTGTACGATGTGTGTGTGTGTTGCTCTCCCCAAGATTACATCAATAAAACATAATACAAACGAATTAAAATACACCAAAAAGAACCTAACTACATACACAAACATACAACATATAATACACAACTATACTCCACAAAAGCTGTAAAAAAAAATCGTGAGGGTGATCAGAGGTACGTAATGACAGGTGCGCAAGAAGTTAATTAGAGCGACGCACCTGAGTAAACTAGACACAGTAACAGTGACCATCTTATAATTGGCAGATAAGGAGTACCTATGAACGCTTTGGCTCAGGTGGTAATGAAGGTCTGGAGGGAGGGAGGGAGTGAGGGAGGGAAAGAGGAAAAGGAAGAAGGAAGGAGGGAGGGAGGATAGAGAGAGAGAGAGAGGGAGGGAGGATGGAGAGGAAGAGAGGAAGGGAGGAAAAAGAGGGAGAGGGAAGGAGGGAGGAGAAAGAAGAGGGGGAGGGAGAGAGAGAGGGACGTAGTGAGGGAAGGGAGAGAGAATGGAGGGAAAGAATATGAGAGAGGGAGAGAGGGGGAAGGGTGTGAGGGAGCAGGTATTGACTCCACCTCCTCTCTGAATACACAGGTAATTACCCTTAAATACCTTTTGTTCCCCGGGCTTGATGTCCACATTACGCCGCGGTACACTATATCATATTTTCTCCACGGAGCCACAAAGGCGCCTCGTGGAATACATTTATGCATAAGGCCCATTGTTAGTGAAGAAATTAAAGTGGAAAATGCTGGTGGATTGTCTGCTTAAAACTCAGCGGGCGTGCCAGACGGGGGTAGGGGGGTGAGGGAAGGGATAGGGGAGGGGTAATGCCTTCCCCCAACCTCTATCCCCCCCCCCCTCTGTAGGAATCCTCGGAGACCAGGGTTTTGTAATCTTAAAGGTTCCTGCATTAAAATTTCCTCACCGAAACTGGGAATAAGCGAATGCATCTGACGTTGGGTGTAAATTGAGTGGAATTTTGACGTCATTTTTGCCGCTATTTATGTGTTATGAACTAAGTGAGTTATTTAGCTCCGTTCTCCTGTCTTTAATTAAGAGAGAGAGAGGGGGGGGGGAGGGAGGGAGGGAGGGAGAAAAGGCGGAATAACCTACAAATCTTTAAGACTATCAAAGGCGTATTCTGTAGAAGATTCTTCCGTCAATTTCTCTCCCCTTTACTGGATCATCTAAGACCACATTTAATTGACTGAAGTTACAGTAAATACCTGACGTAGATCTTGTTAGAGGGTGGAGTATGACCCCTTGGATTACTGCCACCAGACCCACACTATTACAGACAAAACAGTTAACCCACTACTAAATTAAGAAAGTTGTGGATATTTCAAGAACATCTCATACTTCTGTTTACACACTTATAACACTGTCGTAACATAAACTGAATTCGAGATGTGAAAAAATATATAAATTATTCTCATCTTTGTCACTATCCCTCACAAACGTATCTAATCAAACAATAAACCTTTGAACAGATTATGAACAGTAGTGAAGATATAATAGGTACTCACTGTCCTGTACATAGTGAGTGTGATACACAGGGAGATAAAAGCTAATGAAATACTCCCTCGTATCCTCACTACAGTCAGATAAATAACGTATAACTGACCGTGAGCCAGCGGGAGGGGGGACTAAGCCATAACAGCATAAGCCCTACTGACAGCTGGACACCTACTTCGTCTCATTTAAGCCACCAGGGGTCCTTCTACCCCAGCTGGTGTAGTCAACGAGAATAACCTCCACAAGATGTACAGTCACTTCCATTTCTACCTGCTACAGTCTCTGGGGCGTTTTGTGAGATGTGGTAACTCAGTGGAATGTTTCTCTGGCCACTATTGTGAGGTTCTTTTGGGTCATTCTGGGTGTTTTAATATGATGTAAACAAACATAGTTGCCACATTTCACAAAATGCAGCAGACACTGTGCCAGGTAGAAGTGAAGCCGACTGTACCAATATGCCATAGAACTAAACACATCCATACAATGTTTAGGGACCTGGTTAATGTTATTTAACCTGACGTCCTGACAGGCACGATGTTTATATACAAAAGCACTGGGTTAAACACTAATTATCCTGATCACATAATTGTATTACCACCACAGTCCCTCTTAAACTGAGTAAGGATTGGTATAATACATACTATGCAGGTGACGACAGACATGATTAAGCAAATAGATTACGCCTGGGGCCAACATGTGATCATTTGCATATTAGGAAACTTATTGAGAAATGCCATTAGATTGGTAGGATGCCTCCACAGTCCAGCTATGCATTGATGACTTCCACATACACGCATTAGTGACCAAACACATACACACACACACACACACACACACACACACACACACACACACACACACACACACACACACACACACACACACACACACACACTTGACTTCCATCCATACACTATTACTGACTTCCACTAGGGACACATTTTTAAAGGGGAGGGGCTGCACCTTCCTCTCCTCTGGCTCACCCGAAATCGATGTTTGATTAATTGTCATTTAAGCTCTCGCTCCCTCCCCTGCTGAGAGATTATCGTACACTAGCATGCCAGAGTTGATGTTTACCGTATTTCCAAGTTTTGTAAATTACGTGTCAGGCCATGAGAGAAATTGGGGGGCGGAGGCTTAAAGGGGTGGCTATGGGATGATGGGGGAGCAGAAGGGGATGGGGGGGTGAGGAGGGAGTGGGGCTATTGGGTGACGATGAGGGAGGGGAAGGAGGAGGATGAGGGCCTGAGGGAGGGGGTGAAGGTATTGGGTGACAGTGGGGGGAGGGAAGGAGTGGGGGGGAGGAGTGAGGGAGGTTGGGTTGATGGGAGAGTGGAAGTAGGGAGGGGGAGGAGTGAGGAGGGGGATTGGGGAGGCTATAGGGTGAGGGGGAGGAGTGGGGGGGGGGGTACACGCCATTGTACCAGAGAAATTATTGAAAACTGTAAATTCATTGAAGAAGTAAAATAAACGATGGAACTTTTGACAGCGCTGTGGAAATTACTGTATTTTGGGGAGTTTGGGGAGTTTGGGGTGTGGGGGGGAAGGGGGGAGGGGAGGAGGGTGTAAGAGAGGAGAGGTGGTGGGGAGGAGGGGCAGTGTGCCAAAAAGGGAAAGGGATAGTTCTATGTATGTATGTAAGTATGTATGTATGTATGTAAGTATGTATGTATGTATGTAAGTATGTATGTATGTATGTAAGTATGTATGGATGTAGTCCAGAAATTTTCCTGTTGAGTTTTAGTTAAGGTAGAGGGAGTAATATTTTGCTTATTATTTACATCAACTTTACATCATTGTTTGTATTGATTAACAAGGAAAGTAGATTATGTTACACTTGTTATTTAAATATCCAATAATTACTATAATTATGTTTTCAGTAATGAGGGAGTTTTAATTTAAAAAAAAACTAGCCAGGGCTTTATCGTTCTAAATCGCTATATTACTCAAATCCTTCATAAATAACAGTACAGTTTTAGTATGTAAATTGAACTCTAAAATATTTACAGAAAGATTATATTACGGTATATTAGTTTGCTTGCTTCAGGTGTTTAAGCATTCAGGTGATTTACAGTATTTCCCATTATGCAAATTACAATATACAATTTGAAAGTGCAAAATAACAATTGAGTTTCTATTGTATAAATTTAAAACATATATTAACAAAATATTTATCTCATTAATGCAAATTCAAATAATACATCCCAAATAAAGTAGTTTATCATGTAAATTAAAACAAACGATGATCTTATAAAATATTACAGTAAAAAAATGGATATTCCCGATTTACAAACAGCATAAAAGCTACTTAATGTTAATCCATATTATCTCCTACACAACAACAGTATATAACTCTATTATCTCAATCCAACTATTTCTCTCTCTATATATAGTTACACACAAATAGCTATATAATTTATATATATTACGATTATATATTTTAAAATAATCGTCCTCATCTATTATGTATATCTATATCGCCTTTCTAAACATAACAGCATAAATCTATATAAATTATCTATCTGAAAACAACACCATAGATATATAAATGTAATATATATATATATATATATATATATATATATATATATATATATATTACATTTATATATTATATTTATATATATATATATATATATATATATATATATATATATATATATATATATATATATATATATAAATTTAGCCGGAAACATTATATACATCCGAATTATCTATCAAAAACTATATAAATTCATCATAAATCCACATTATTCATCAACAACAATACAGATTTATTATGCAAATTTAGATCGTATATTGAGCCACAGAGCCAGAGTGTATATTATGTAACTAAACTTCATGTGTATATATATATATATATATATATATATATATATATATATATATATATATATATATATATATATATATATATTCTATGTAAATCCACAATGAAACGTGGATAAGATAGTCTTGATACAGCCCAAGACATCTTCAGAGGCAACTGAAGATGTTCAATAAAGACGAAAGCCAAGGTACTCCTGTTGTTTCCATTTTCCTGTGTGATTTTTAATATCAAGATATATATATATATAAATCAACTTTACTTATATTCTTGAAATACAATAAACGCGTGGGAAGCATCATAACACAGTCACTATGGAGGTATGCGTTCCTACTAGGTTAGGTTAGGTTAGGTTAAAGTCACAGAATAATCCCCTCTCTCTCCCCTGGGAATCGAACCCTGGGTGTCTAGTGATGTTCCCTGTTAGCCAGAGAATAATTATTTTGAGTTTATTTTTTGAAACTTTTTTGGGTGAATATTTTGGTTTGATGTGATTTAAATTTAGTACAGAAAGGATAATAAATAATGTGTGTCTATGGTTGGGTTACGTAGTTCAATACCAGCTTTTTTCTGACTGACTGACTGACTGACTGACAGAGACCTTCATCCTGCTCCCCTCCTCCCCCTCCCCTTCTCTCCAAATAAAATGGAAAATGTCATTAGAGTATTTGTTCAATAATCTAGATATAGTTAATAAGGAACTTTGCATCCCACGGTCGATAATTTGGACACACACACACACACACACACTCTCTCTCTCTCTCTCTCTCTCTCTCACACTGGCTAGTAAACAATGAACTTAATTTAAAAGATTTACAATGTCACACAAAAGATAATGACATTCCTGGTTGCAGTAATACATTAATTCCTGGATACAATGTCACTCCCAACTCACTGAATACAGTGATAAAGAAGATAGCATTATACTCATTATAACACTTGTATGATGTAAGTATCCATGCGTGTCATTAATCTACCGTACAATGTGAATACCAAACCTCAGGGATTAAAATTTGCATGAGAAGAATGTTTCCGCTAATGCGAATTCTCTCATTAATGCGAACTGTGTAGCTTTGTCCCTCTCCTCACACACAGTCCGAATTATAGAGTGGTAATTGGTGTGTGTGTGTGTGTGTGTGTTTTAAGGAGTCATAATCACCCATAACAACACACACACAACACCGTCCCATCCAACATTGACCCACCTACCCACCCTGACCATCAGTAATGTTAAATAATGTGACCGTCTGATTTATTCCACATATAAATTATTTTATAGTGGTTTAAAAATGATCGTTTATTCCCATTTGTCATTATTTACCATGAATGTGATATCATAGTTTATATTAAATCACTGGACTAGTGTTATTTAATATTCAATCACTGGACTTAGGTTATTTAAGTACGTTCGATACTGTTTCATTATGTACTCAAGATGTTCGGCTCCTTCGCCAGCTAGTGTGGTTATTTATTTAAGGGTTATAAAGAACTCTCTCTCTCTCTCTCTCTCTCTCTCTCTCTCTCTCTCTCTCTCTCACACACACACACACACACACACACACACACACACACACACACACACACACACACACACACACACACACACACACAGAGTTGAATTATCGTCGTCAAAGGCAAAATGACTCAGTGTCTGACTATTTTTCTGTGATTAATATTTCTATAATGAGGTTTAATTTCCAACTCTTGGCTTCGTTATGACAATATTTTTTTTCTCAAGAATTTTTTCGACCTTCGTCTCTTCTGAGTCATGATGTTATGTGTAATTAGTCGAGTTACCTGTTGTAATGTTATTGTTGTTATTATTATTATTGTTATTATTATTGTTGTTTTGTTATTGTTGTTATTATTATTGCTGTTTTGTTATTGTTGTTGATTTTATTATTATTGTTGTTGTTGTGTTGTTGTTATTATTATTATTAGTAGTAGTAGTCGTAATAGTAGCAGCAACAGTAGTAGTAGTAGTAGTAGTAGTTGTAGTAGCAGCAACACTAACAGAAAAACCCCCCACCTCGACACAGTACAACATAATGTTAAATAAAATCACATTCGATGGTTCCGTATCACATAACATCACATTATCAACCTGCTGGTACTCGTGTTAGTCCAGTGCTGGGGTCCTTTGATGTGGGGGGCACTTGACAACTAGAGGAGTGGGGAAAATATTAATAGATTTGTCCTCATTTCCGATACAGAGTTATGGTGGGGAGGGGGGGGTGGAGAGGGGGAATAAAGAGGGGAGAATAATGGGAAGGAGAGAGGAGAAGGGGAGAAAAGAGAGAGGGAGAGAGAGAGATGGGTGAGGAAACAAGATAGGAGATAAAAAAATGATAGAGGGAGGTACTGTGAGGGATGGCAGATGACGGAGGAGGAGGGAGGAAGATAAAAATAAGGAGAGGGGGAATGAGAGGGGGAAGGGAGAAGTACGTATGGGGAAAATAGAGGGAGATAAAAAATTGGAGTTGAAAGGGAAGGAAGGGAGAAGAGAGGGTGGAAGGGAAGGGAGAAGAGAGGGTGGAAAGGAAGGGGTAGATGAAGGGGTAAAGTTGCTCCCCCCTCCCTCCTCTTCCTTCCTCTTGAGTATTGCAATAAAAAGTGACATCAATATATATCACTGGGCAATATTGACTCGACACACACAGGCATCAATGGTGTACTTGTGATTTAAATACTGCATTGGAAATCATATGAGAAAACTTTGAGAGGGGAAGGGGAGAAAGGGGGATGGAGGAGGGGAGATGGGGGGAATGAGGAAGGGGGTGAAGGAGAAGATGAAAGAGGGGAGGGGGGGAAAGAAGGGAAGAGGGGGAGAAGTGAGGAGGATGGGGGAAGGGGAGGGGGAGAAGGTGAAGGAGGGGAAGGGGGATGGGGACGAAAGAGGGAGAGGGGGGAGAGGGGGAGGGAAAGGGAGGGGTAAGGGGTAGGAAGGGGAGGGAGGAGGGGGAAGGGGGGATGGGAGGAAGGGCGTGTTTGTTTAGGGCCAATGTATTGACCAGACAGTGATGCCAATCTCTCTCTCTCTCTCTCTCTATCAAATCCCTCTAAACAGTGATGCCGGATCCCTCATACCACCACCCCCCCCCCTTCATAATAACAGTGATACCAATAGTGTTCTCATACCCTCCCATACGAACAGTGATACCAAACCCTTATATATTTAGACATACCCCATACCTAGTTTAAACATTATTGCCAGATCCACTTTACTGAACTCAAACTCACGGTTGCAGTGATACCAAGTCTTTTTTGGTTTCATCTTTATCCCTCCAAAAAAGTGATACCAATTTCTCTAGTATTCGATTGTATCTGGGTTTTTTCAGTGATACCAACTCTCATTTTACATATATCTCGCAGTGATACGAGATCTTTAATGCCACTACCATACCCAACGCATTAAACAGTGATACCAATGTCTATAATTCAATACCACATTTACTTTTTCAGTAATACCAAACATTATCACAGATGACCTGAACTTAATTTCCTTGAGCAGTGATACCAAAAGTCTCACCGCCACAACCACACTCAACAGTGATACCAATACCAACACGCAATCAAACCTCAAATTTTCCCCAGAGCGGCTAACGAGGCGATCAGTGGCGAACAAGATAAAAATAAAGTTCAAAATAATTTCACACCTTCGCCCAACACAGTGTTACCAATACCTACATCCTAATAATATCCTCACGTCTACAGTGTTACCACATACCATCATGCAAAAAATATACGTCAATTTCTCTCCCATCAGTGTTACCAAAACCCTCCACCACCCACAATGACGCTCAAAACTGATACCAATATCTCCAATTTGAGACCACGCCCATCTCCACACAAACTCCGCCCATTTGCAGCCCCGCCCACCTTGTCAACAACTGTCTCGTGGGCTGAAGCGAGGAGGAGGAGGAGGAGAGGAGAGATAAAATTTATTGAGATAGGAGATGTCTCTATGCTGGTCAGACAGAGCTAAGATAACACTGGGATGAGGTCGTTGATGTCACTGTTGTTTTGAGACAGAGATAAGAGCGATAAGAGATGATGTCAGCGAGATAGATGATGTCTAGATGGAAGATAGAGGAGTGGGGAAGACAGGGAGAGATAAGGGGAGGCAAGTTAAAGAAGGGGAGTGGAGTGTAAAGAGATAGAAGAAAGAGGAGGTGAGAAAAGGGGAAGTGGAGGACAGGGAAGGAGAGGGAGGGATAACTAGAGGTGAGATGTGGGAACGAAGGTGAGGGGGAGTGGAGGGAAGAAGAAGGAAGAAGAGGAAGAATGGTGGACGAGAGATAAAGTCACGTAGAAAGAACAGGAAAAATAAACAGGAAGGAAGGAAAGGGAGGGAAGGACAGGAGAGAAGAGGGGATAAAAATATAATAGAATGGAAGGGAGAGAAACAGAGGGGAGCAAAGTAGAGAGGGGTGTAGGAGGGGAAAGGGGAAGGGAGAAATGAGAAAAACAGAAAAAAAGGGAAGAAGAGGATGTAAATGAGAGTGGAAAGGGGAGGAGAAGATAAAACTAAGTATTACTGGTAAGGCGAGAGAGAGAGAGAGAGAGAGAGAGAGAGAGAGAGAGAGAGAGAGAGAGGGAGAGAGAGAGAGAGAGAGAGAGAGAGAGAGAGAGAGAGAGAGAGAGAGAGAGAGAGAGAGAGAGAGTAACACAGGTAATCAGACAACATTTCACACTACCTGCCTGCGGGTGGCTCTTGAGGGTACTTTGGGGAAAAACACCTGAGTACTGGCAACACCCCCCCCCATAACTCCTGATGACCTGCCCTGCGTGAGGTGAGGGGAGCAGGAAGAGGGGAGAAGAGGGAGGGAAGATGGGTAAGGGGAAAGAAGAAATGGGGGGAAAAGAACCAAGGGAGAGTTGGAAGGGAGAAAGGGAGGGAGAAGAGAGAAGAAATAGGGAAGAGGGAGAGAGAGGAAGAGAAAAGGGAGGGAAAAGGGGGAAAGATAGAGTGTAAGGAAACAGAGAGGAGGGAGGAAGAGTGGAGAGGAAAAGGGGAGAAAGAGGAGGTAAAGGAGAGAGAGGGGAGAGGAAAAAGGGAAACTACAGAGGAGAGGAAAAGAGACGGAAGGAAGAGAGAATAAAAGAAGAAGATTAAAAGAGGGAAGAGAGAAGGGGAAGATAGAAGGAAAGACTAAGTGAAATAAATTAGCATGATAAAGTAGAGACACAAAAATGAAAGGATACAGGAGAGGAAGGGAAGGGAATAAACAAGAGGAAAGAGGACGAAGAGGGGAAGGAGGGGAGGAAAGGGGGAAGAGAGAAGGAAGGAGAGAAAGACAAGGGTAAAGAGAACGAAGATGAGGAAGGAGGGAATGAAAAGGGAGGACGAAGAGAAGGAAGGAGGAAGGAAGGAAAGGAGGAAAAACGAAGGGGAAGAAAGAGGAGGGAAGAAGAAGAAGGGGGAGAGAGGAAAGTCAACGGAGATAAAACAGTAGGAAGAGAGAGAAATAGGAGAGAAGGGAGGGAGAGTAAAAGGGAGGAAGGAAGTTAGGGAAAAAAAGAAAACTCAAGTAATGCGAAGAGGAAGGAATGAAAGAAAAGGAAAGTGGAGGAACACTATAGGAAGAAGGAAGAAAGGAGGAGGAGGAGGGGAGAGGATAGAAGGAAAATGGAAGAGGGAGACGAACGAGAAAGAAGAGAAGGGAGAGTGAGAAGAATCATCAGAAGAAAACAAAGAAGAAATAAATAAATGCGAGAGAGAGAGAGAGAGAGAGAGAGAGAGAGAGTAAAGTAGGTGTGGTAGGGGAGGTAGTAGACAAAAATAAACAAAGGGGTCGGTAGGGTCAACACAGGTAAGGTTGGGGGGAGAGTAATCAGTGCTGTGGACAGGTAAGAGTATGGAAGGTGAGAGCGTGTGTGTTTTTATTTATATTTTTTTAAGCTAAATCATCATTTTTTTTAACTATCTACCAGACTGATTAACTATTTGACTGATTCACTGACTGATAGCTTGACTGAGTAAATAAGAGACTAACTGACATATTAATCTAACCCACTCCTAAATCTCCAACTCTAACGAGTCACAAACTAACTCACCGACTGAGAGAACTATTCGTATCAGCTCACTCAGACACACAGCTGATGGCTAAATCTTGTTCACTGTTTGTCGGGAAGTAAAGAAGACTTAAACCATTCTGTCTTGAAGGTGGTGTGGTGTGTGTGTGTGTGTGTGTGTGTGTGTGTGTGTGTGTGTGTGTGTGTGTGTGTGTGTGTGTGTGTGTACAACAACCACACAAACATCAACAAAGCAACAGGAGGAATCTGTGTGAGGAGGGAAGGAAATCATGTGTGGTCAGGGGGTGGGGGGTGGCAGCAGCAGGGAGAAAGCAGGAGTAGAGGCAGGAGCAGAGACAGAAGCAGAGGTAAAGGCAGTAGCAGAGGCAGGCAGAGAAGCAGTAGAAGGGACAGAGACAGGAGTAGAGACAGAAGCAGAAGAAGGAGTAGCGACAGGAGTAGAGGCACTAGAAGAGACAGAGGCAGGAGTAGAGACAGAAGCAGGAGTATCGGCAGGAGTATCGAACCAAGACGAACGCGCGAGTACTTAAAAAGAATAGGAAGAACCTCAGTCTCTCTCTCTTGCCACTTTACGGAGAAGAATTTCAGCTTCGTTGGGATTATCAAGAGCTACTTTTTACTTCCTTTTTTTCTCTCTCTCTCTGTCTTCTTCCGGCACTTGATGGATGACTCAAGACCGTCGGGCGCTCGGTTTTACCTCCTTTCGTCGGGATGGAAAACTTCCTCCTGTCGGGCACCTCGGTTCAAAGTATAAATTCGAAGCGTCTCTTCTCTTTTTTTTTGGGGGGGGGGGTTTCTTGGTGGGAAGGAAGGAAGGAAGGAAGGAAGGAAGGAAACTACTTATGATGGAAACTACTCAATATCCCAGAAAAACAAAATTGAAATAAAAACAAATTAAGGAAATTGGTTTTTTTTTCAACAATATAAAAGAAAAAATATAATAAAATGAGTAAAATATCAGGTAATAGTTTTAAAAGGTTTACAGCTTAGTGAAGAGTTCAGTTGATTTTCTGTAAAAGATATTTTGTCGTCGACTCTGAAACCTAAAGCGTTGGGGGGGAGCCATTTATATACTCAGTTGTTTAAAAAGCCTGTTAATTATTCGGTAGTGATGTATTCAGAACAAGCAGTGTTTTGGGTGTTTTTTTTTACTGTTGGTGATACAATATAACACACAGGCAAACACATTAACGCGAGAAAAGCCCCACACAGAACACATACACATAAAAGAAAATCACACAAACGAAAACAAACACACGAAAAAATAACAAAATACAGACAAAAATGACAAAAAAAAATCAATACTTATGAAAAAAAAACACAGACAGATACACACACACACACAAACATGAAACAAAATAGTTCTTCCCACAATCTCTTCAACAATCTCTTTGGTGGTTCAAATCTGTGTTATATTATTCGTGTGATGTTTTGTTTTTACAGTGTTGAAAAAAAGGACAAATACTTTTTTTTTTGTCTTGTATGATAATAAAAATATACTTATTATGATATAAATTTTACACTCTTGTCTTGTGCTCACTCCACTTCCATCTCATTCTACCGTAGTCAACCTTCACCTCACTCCACCTCACTACACTTCTCCTCCACCTCACTCCACCTGACTTAACCCTTTGAATAAGATGTCTTAGTATTGAGTATGATGACTTAACCCCTTGAGTATGACTTAACCCCTTGAATATGACTTAACCCCTTGAATATGACTTAACCCCTTGAATATGACTTAACCCCTTTGAGTACGTAATCTAAACCCCTTGTATACGATATTTTAACCCCTTGCGTACGATCCCTTAACCCTTTGAGTACGCTGCCTAAACTCTTTCAGCATGATGCCTTAAGTCAGCACACTCGTCATTTTAATCAAGGGGTTAATATTCTTCTGGCTAGCATTAAAATAGAAACAGTGTCTGCCATTTTCCTCCAACCATCGCGCGTCGGTAACTTAACGAACACCTCTTAGGCGTTTTATGGAAATGGATGAAATATTCGGTATGCAAATTTTTTTTAATGGTCTCTCTCGCAAAGAAAAAGTTATTCGATTCTTTCTGTTGAATAAAAATATGCTAAATTTCTTATGTTTTTGTGAAGGTCGGATATATATTTATTTTATCGTAGTGTTTGTTTCGTAGTAAAAAATATCCTTATCTAGTTTGTGTTTGTGGATATATTATGTGGAATTTCGTGTGTGTGTGTGTGTGTTTCAACTTGTTTTATCTCTGTTTCAACATTCACTTCGTCCGTGTTTCACCAATGTTTGATCTTTGTTTCATTCACATTTGAACCTGGTTTGAGTTTCACCGTAGCTTAGCCCACTTTTTAACCTTGTTTCGTCAGTGTTTCACCCATGTTTCATCCTAGTTGCATCCACGTTTCATTTTTTCTAATTACTTTCCATTTTTCGTCCGATAATGAATTTTTCTTTTGTGTTGCGTCATCCATTGTGTCAGCTTAAGGACGATGAGTAACACAGTCCTGTCACTCATGGCGTCGTTATACAATACAAACGCTAAGACAAAAGCACTCTTATAACTCTTCTTGTCTTTTGGGAATAAAATGCGGGTTTTTGTGTCTTTTGCAAGTGTTTAGGAGACTGTGATTGTGACGCTGTTCCCATTAAGATGTTCTTTTGGCAGCTTGATTAAAACCTCCTAGGATTTTTAATGTCAATAGGAGTTACTTATGTGATTTACATTGAACGTGTCTATGAGTGAAATATACCTCATGTCTCTTAAGCCTATAGAGTACGGCCCCACACTTAAGGTATTTTACTCTGGCTAATTCAAAATTATTTTATTCAGGTGAGAGAAACCCATTGCTCTCTAAAGGATTATTTTGTATGGAAACAATATAATAATAATTTTATCATTGAAAATGTGTCTATTGGGGTGCAGTGGGGACAGCACTCTGTTCCTCTCCTAAGGATCGTTAGCTCGAGGAACCCCAAGTCCATCCGTCTGTGAATGGGCGAGTAATTTGATAGAAAAACAAATGTTGAGAGCAGTACTAGCCACACTGTCTTTTATACACTGTAGCTACACTGTCCCTACCGGTCTATCAGCCTTACGGGAGTCACTTTCAAGAACACAAATATATTCATAGCTCGAAAGATCCTCTGCCTCTTAATATATATGGAAAAATATATATCTGATTACATTTTACTCGTGAATATGAGGGTAAATACTTCGATTATTCCCACCAAAACGTTTTATCAGCTGTCAACAAAACGTTCATGATGTTTCTCCCTCACTGACTCGATACCCAGTGTGTGTGTGTGTGTGTGTGTGTGTGTGTGTGTGTGTGTGTGATGGTATTAGTGAGAAGAAGATGAACTCATGGTAATGTTCTGCAGGAAGCATCTGTTGGATCAAAGAAGAAGAAGAAGAAGAAGAAGAAGAAGAAGAAGAAGAAGAAGAAGAAGAAGAAGAAGAAGAAGAAGAAGAAGAAGAAGAAGAAGAAGAAGAAGAAGAAGAAGAAGAAGAAGAAGAAGAAGAAGAAGAAGAAGAAGAAGAAGAAGAAGAAGAAGAAGGAAGAAGAAGAAGAAGAAGAAGAAGAAGAAGAAGAAGAAGAAGAAGAAGAAGAAGAAGAAGAAGAAGAAGAAGAAGAAGAAGAAGAAGAAGCAAGAAGAAGAAGGAAGAAGAAGAAGAAGAAGAAGAAGAAGAAGCAAGAAGAAGAAGAAGAAGAAGAAGAAGAAGAAGAAGAAGAAGAAGAAGAAGAAGAAGAAGAAGAAGAAGAAGAAGAAGAAGAAGAAGAAGAAGAAGAAGAAGAAGAAGAAGAAGAAGAAGAAGAAGAAGAAGAAGAAGAAGAAGAAGAAGAAGAAGAAGAAGAAGAAGAAGAAGAAGAAGAAGAAGAAGAAGAAGAAGAAGAAGAAGAAGAAGAAGAAGAAGAAGAAGAAGAAGAAGAAGAAGAAGAAGAAGAAGAAGAAGAAGAAGAAGAAGAAGAAGAAGAAGAAGAAGAAGAAGAAGAAGAAGAAGAAGGAAGAAGAAGAAGAAGAAGAAGAAGAAGAAGAAGAAGAAGAAGAAGAAGAATAGCAAGAAGAAGAAGAAGAAGAAGAAGAAGAAGAAGAAGAAGAAGAAGGAAGAAGAAGAAGAAGAAGAAGAAGAAGAAGAAGAAGAAGAAGAAGAAGAAGAAGAAGAAGAAGAAGAAGAAGAAGAAGAAGAAGAAGAAGAAGAAGAAGAAGAAGAAGAAGAAGAAGAAGAAGAAGAAGAAGAAGAAGAAGAAGAAGAAGAAGAAGAAGAAGAAGAAGAAGAAGAAGAAGAAGAAGAATGAAATAAAAATTGACCATTTCCATCTGTTTTACAACCTGGCTGCGTCCTCTGGCGTTATCATGGTGTGTTTGATGGTTCAATAAAGTGGCGTTTTCATTGCTTGACTCCGTTTGCTGGCACATCGGCACCGGTGTTTGGTCGGGGGAGAGAGAGAGAGAGAGAGAGAGAGAGAGAGAGAGAGAGAGAGAGAGAGAGAGAGAGAGAGAGAGAGAGAGAGAGAGAGAGAGAGAGAGAGAGAGAGAGAGAGAGAGAGAGAGAGAGAGAGAGAGAGAGAGGTTTATGTCCTAAAATGTTCTGTGTTTTTCTTTAATTTTCTTTTTATAGTATTTTGTGGGGGTTAGGGGGTATCCTTCTTTCGTCCTTCTTTCAGTCATGTTTCATTCTTGTCTCATTCGCGCTTCGCATCTGTTTTATTTTTGTCTTATTCTCGTTTCGTTTCGTAAGTGTTTCAACCTTGCTTCATGTTTCATCTCTCATTAGTTTCAACCATCTTATTTCAATCATTATTTCATCTTCATTCACATCCTTCTTTCACTCTATCATCATCTGATCGTCAAGGAAAGATCCATTAACCTGAAGACTCGTTTCAGTGTTTCAGTTCGCCTCACCATTATACGAAACCATTAACTCGAGGCTTCATTTTCACTCGTCTAAGACTCATGATGTGTATCGTTTGCCTCGACCCACGCCCCCCCCTTCCCTTCCCCTCTCTCTCCTCTCTGCTTCTATCTTCTTCCTCCTCTCTCTTCCTTTTGCCTTCCTGCCTCTCTCCCTCACCTTCCAAGGGCTATCCGCCTCCCTCTTCCTCCCTCTTGACTATCCGTGTCCCCCACCCCTGCTTATCCCTCCCCTCTCATCCCTCCTCCTTCCCACTCCTCTCCCCCTCCCCCCTCCCCTTCTCTCTTCCTACTTCGCCACTCTTTCTAGATCGACGTTCTACTACCAAAGTTAAGATCTAAGTACGTTTCTCTTACGAACTCCCGGAAATGGAATGCCTCGTAAAATTCAGACAATGATTTTGGTCATAACTTACCCCCTCCCACCATCCCCTTATTAGTTTTTTGGGGTAGGGGGGAGTTGCAACCACCCTTATTAATTTTTTTCCTTCTTTCTTACTTCATCCCTTCCTGTCTTTCTTTTCTAACCCAATCACCTCCTATTCCCTGTCTTTCCCTCCTTCCTGTCCCTTCCTTCACCCTCACCAGCCCCCTTCCCCTTCTTCTCCCTCCTCTCTCTTGTCTCTTCACACCTCACCACCTCCCCAACCTCCACCTCACCACCTCCCCTCCCCAGTCCTCTTCACCACCACCCCCTCTCCCTACTCTTCTCCTGGTTTTAATGAGGTAGTTAAGTCTATCTGATGAGGAACATTTGACTGTCCAATTACAACCAGTGAGGGAATGGGACTGACACCAGGTTAATGGATTTATGCTTAAAAGATACCGAGAGTATTATCAGACCAGCTTCTTCTTCCTCTTCCTCTTCCTCCTCCTCTTCTTCCTCTACCTCTTCCTCCTCCCCTTTCTTCTCCTCGCACTTTCCTCCTCCCATCTTGCACCCAAACGTAACGTAACGTAACCCTCCCACCCCCCACACACACACACGCTTGGCTAAACTTCTCGCTTTCGTCTTAATATTAGATTTATGGTTGACGCAAGTACTGTAAATGTGATCGACAGGTAATATTATTGCATGTTACGAAAAGATCTCTCTCTCTCTCTCTCTCTCTCTCTCTCTCTCTCTCTCTCTCTCAGTGATAGATCTATTCATGTGTGTTCAAGTCAATCAGACAGTCTGGTAACCAACAAAACAAGACATACCTGCAGGTCCTCTGTCTCATCACACACCTTTATTGTCAGGTAAACAAAGGTGAGGACGGCCAGGTGAACCAGGAGACTCTGAGACCATTGTGTTTTATTAACTCATAAGAGAGAGATTGTGTTGTTGTGTCTGTAGCTCATAACAAGTGGAATACATCAACAACAGATCTAACAATACAATATACAGGTAACATCATTTATGTAGAAGTATAGGTATACTAATTAATTCAAGGTACAGGTATACTATTCACGTTGTAGGTTAATGATTAAGCGGGGTTATATTCTTGATGGCAACAACCACAGAAAATCGCAGTCATAACCTAACCTAACCTAACCTACGAGTTAATTTTCCAGGTAACCGCAGTCATAACACATTACAAAAAAGCCTCACCGATTAACACACAAGAGATCCGGCTTAACTTAACCTAACCTAACCCAAAAATGAGACACACACGGGACTTAAAAGACTATTAGTTACAAAGACCTAAATTCCTCAAGTTTCGATCTGTCTCAACATCCCGTCGTGAGAGATAATTAGAGAGACAATAAGTTCCTGCACCTGAGAAAGACTTAACTGGCTCCTTTAGCGCCTTGAGACTTAAGCTTGACAAAAATATTACACTAAGTTACGAAAGGGACCAGAATCAATGCAACGGTGTGAGAGAGAGAGAGAGAGAGAGAGAGAGAGAGAGAGAGAGAGAGAGAGAGAGAGAGAGAGAGTTTAAGAAGTCAGAGACGACGTCGATGAATTAACAACGAGAAATCTTTGGGTAGTTGGTGATCCAGGTTCTCTCTCTTTCTCTCTCCTCCCTATTTCTCCTCCACCTCTTTGTCTCCTTTCTCTCTCTACCTCCCTCCCTCCCTCTTCAGCCTACCTCCTCCACCTCCCTCTCCTACCCCTCCTCCCCCTCCCATTCCTACCTCTCACCTCGCCTCCATCATCTTCTCACATGCTGTACAACATCTTTCAAAAAGCTATGTAACAAGAGAACCTTCTTGGATGAGTTTAACGCTGAAGTAAAGTCTCTTTTTTAAAATCCTTAGGTGTTTGTTACCCCTCCCCCCACAAGGAAGAGGCGTTCTTTACGTTCCAGTCTTGAGAGCTCTCCACAAGACCCCCCCCCCCTCCACACCACCTCCTCAGCCAGGGTTTTTTTTAGTAGGTTAAGCCAGAAGTTCTTTTTTTTTTATAAATGTTTTTGAAGGTAATCCTTTTAAGACAAGTTGTTGTCGTAAGGTTGGTCTAGGTTCTGTCTCCCTTGTACCTACAGAGTGTCTATGGCAAGCGTTTGAATATCATTAGTGTGGCTTGTTGATCCTGGCACACAGACACACGATGGTGACGGTAAACATACATACACACATACATACATACATACACACACACAAACATACATACATACATAGGGCTTATTGTCCTTTACAGCCCAAATAATAATAATAAAAATAATACTATAAGCACTACATGACTCATAACCTAAACAAACGCAAATTACGAGGAAAAAACACCACTCAAACAACGAAGAATAATCAGGTATAATAATTCTCACAACACCCCTTGACTGCTGGCTGTTACAATTGGTGAATTTACCATCAAAATGTGTGTGTGTGTG
>NW_024742712.1:57500-75000 GCF_018991925.1 Homarus americanus
GTGGCACTATCCTAAAGTGGTAATCCAAAAGTGGTACTAATCCCAAAGTGGCACTAATCCATAAAGTGGTACTAATCCATAAAGTGGCACTAATCCAAAAGTGGTACTAATCCAAAAGTGGCACTAATAATAAAGTGGTACTAATCCATAAAAGTGGCTAATCCATAAAGTGGTACTAATCCATAAAAGTGGTACTAATCCATAAAGTGGCACTAATCCATAAAGTGGCACTTAATCCAATAAAGTGGTACTAATCCGCAAAAGTGGCACTAATCCGTAAAAGTGGTACTAATCCATAAAGTGGCACTAATCCGCAAAGTGGTACTAATCCATAAAATGGTACTAATCCATAAAGTGGTACTAATCCATAAAGTGGCACTAATCCACAAAGTGGTACTAATCCGCAAAGTGGTACTAATCCATAAAATTGGTACTAATCAAGTGGTACTAATCCATAAAGTGGCACTAATCCCAAAAGTGGTACTAATCCATAAAATGGTACTAATCCATAAAGTGGTACTAATCCATAAAGTGGTACTAATCCATAAAGTGGCACTAATCCATAAAGTGGCACTAATCCATAAAGTGGTACTAATCCATAAGATGGTACTAATCCATAAAGTGGTACTAATCCATAAAATTGGCACTAATCCATAAAGTGGTACTAATCCATAAAGTGGTACTAATCCATAAAGTGGTACTAATCCATAAAGTGGTACTAATCCATAAAGTGGCACTAATCCATAAAGTGGTACTAATCCATAAAGTGGTACTAATCCATAAAGTGGCACTAATCCATAAAAGTGGTACTAATCCATAAAGTGGCACTAATCCATAAAGTGGCACTAATCCAAAAGTGGCACTAATCCTTAAATTGTACTAATCCATAAAGTGGTACTAATCCATAAAGTGGCACTAATCCGCAAAAAGTGGTACTAATCCATAAAGTGGTACTAATCCATAAAAGTGGCACTAATCCATAAAGTGGCACTAATCCATAAAGTGTGCTAATCCATAAAGTGAATTTAATCCATAAAGTGGTACTAATCATAAAGTGGTACTAATCATAAATAACTAATCCGTGAAATGGTACTAATCCATAAAGTGGTACTAATCATAATGTGGCACTAATCCATAAGTGGTACTAATCCATAAAGTGGTACTAATCCATAAAGTGGCACTAATCCATAAAGTGGTACTAATCCATAAAGTGGTACTAATCCATAATGTGGCACTAATCCGTAAAGTGGTACTAATCCATAATGTGGCACTAATCCATAAAGGTTAATCCATAAAGTGGTACTAATCCATAAAGTGGCACTAATCATAAGTGGTACTAATCCATAAAGTAGTACTAATCCATAAAGTGACTAATCCATAAAGTGGCACTAATCCATAAAGTGGTACTAATCCATAAAGTGGATTTATAATCCATAATGTGGCACTAATCGATAAAGTGGTACTAATCCATAAAGTGGCACTAATCCATAGTGGTACTAATCCATAAAGTGGTACTAATCCATAAAGTGGCACTAATCCGCCAAAAGTGGTACTAATCCAAAAGTAGTACTAATCCATAAAGTGGTACTAATCCATAAAGTGGCACTAATCCATAAAGTGGTACTAATCCATAAAGTGGCACTAATCCATAAAGAGTGGTACTAATCCATAAAGTGGCACTAATCCATAAAGTGGCACTAATCCATAAAGTGGTACTAATCTTTCACGGCGGGGATCGTGTATGAGGTAGAGAGCTTCAAGTGGGTAGTGGAAAAGATGGACTTGTGGAGACTAATGGAAATTTAACTCTCAAGGGACTTTAAACTTTATGGTGGAGTGAGGTCTCTCTCTCTCTCTCTCTCTCTCTCTCTCTCTCTCTCTCTCTCTCTCTCTCTTTATCATATATTTAAGATTAAAATAGCAATAAAAGTTAAATAGGGAAAAGTTTGAGACTGGCAAAGAAACTAGGGAGAGCGGATGGGGTGATGAGAAAATGGCTTCGTTCCTCTTCTTGTAAACATTGAGAGATGATCTGAAACTTCTCGGGTGTTCCAGGCTCGAACTAATGACCTTTAGGACATGAATTGAGTATTATACAGTCAGTATCCACTCGACCTCCACACCCCACTACAGACAAACATACATATTGATTAACATACACATGTAGATCCCCCAGCGAGTTTAACATATACTTGTGTATGTATTTTAATCCATGCTTTTAACACAGTAAAAAATATATACCTATGTTGATCAGTATATCACATCAGATCACGGTATACACATATTGTCATACACTCATCATACACAACAGAGTATATCACACACACACGTTATAATATTTTATCCAGCGTATTGTATATATTTTTGTATAAACATCATGGCCACACAGAGTAAAATATTTCTTGTATAACGTTATATTTTATACAGGGGATGTATTGTGTATCTGGTATTGTAATTTGTGAAGAGATTTGGCTATTAAACAAAGCCGATTAGTTCAATAAAAATAGAGACTCCGGTTCA
Source organism: Homarus americanus (assembly GCF_018991925.1). Taxonomy (NCBI): domain Eukaryota; kingdom Metazoa; phylum Arthropoda; class Malacostraca; order Decapoda; family Nephropidae; genus Homarus; species Homarus americanus. Next base: position 60,021 of record NW_024742712.1, read on the forward strand.
TGTAGGCGAATTCACTCTATGGTCCGTCTATTAAATTTAATCTATACATTCTTATCAGATCAATTTTGTACCCTTTGTTAACTCTAATTCGTGTATGCAGTTATTACAGAAAATTATTATAGTGTTTGTTGAATATGACTCTCGGTATGATGTGGGCTGTAGATTCAATGATGCCAATGAGGACTTAAGAGCAGTTAGTTACTTTTAAGTGACTCAAGAGCTGTGTGTGTGTACGTCCTACCATGGGTGAGATACACTGATCAGTCGCTGCAGCAGTAACTTCCCCAAATGTATTTAGCATTCATTACATTAACTTGTCGACGTCTTCCTTAAGTCACTGAGGAGGAGGATACTACAGATGAAACTCCCGGCAAAAATATTTTTATAACATTTTTCAATCTTTAATTTAACAAGAAAATTAATTGTCATGGAGTAATAATACATACATACATACATACATACATACATACATACATACATACATACAAGGTTTTTCTCCAAGAGTACATCGGTGTCAACACGCATCTAGCTTTTACTGAGACACTTAAAACCCCTCACAGGTATTATCCACGACAACAACAACAACACCGCGTCGGAAAAATATTATAAAATATTAACCCTGGATGTTAGGTTCCTCTTACCTCCAACGTCAAACCTTTGAGTAAAATACCTTTTTTTTCTTAATAAACCTCAAACTTTCCTCCTCGTCCACCTCATCTCCCCTCCTCCTCACCCTCCCCTCACCGGCCCTCACCAGCCCTCACCACCGCCCGACACCTCGACACCTCTGATGAATTTTGAATATGACTGACACATTTCAACAATTTCTTGGGTAAAATTCTGAAATAATTTGGTGTGTGTGTGTGTGTGTGTGTGTGTGTGTGTGTGTGTGTGTGTGTGTGTGTGTGTGTGTGTGTGTGTGTGTGTGTGTGTGTGTGTGTGTACGTATCACAAAGTTGCAGAGGAAACACACACAGACATCTTTTAGGGGACCCAGTAATTAGGCATAAACGACTACATTAATTAAACTTCTGAGGACGAATTAACAGAAAAGTTAAAATTGTAGAAATAATGACAATATAATATAATGATAACTATATATATGATGAATATATTATAATGAGTATATTACATAATGAATATATTATTAAATTGGATTATCATTACCTGGTGATACATAAGTGAATCATTATTAATAATATTATATATACCATCATAACAGAGTTTATATAGCGTGAATTAAAATGACTATATTGAAGGGATTTACTGAGCTACATAATGTAATTTTTATCGATATATAATTTGGGATTTGAGGGACTGTAATTAATTTGTGCATAAATGCTAATGAATGAAATGTTTTTTTGTGTGTGTTTACTTAATTATGATGTATGAAAATGAGGGAAAAATAGTCACGTTATGTTTATGACATGAAACTAGGGGATATTAAGTCTTTTCCTTTGTATATTTCAATTTAGTTTAGGTAGATTTAGTTTCCTGGGTAAGAGATCACAGAATTCTCCTAAACAACAACAGCAATAATAAACAAAACAAAACAATAACAAAAACAACAAAAACTATAAACAGAAGAACAACAATCAAAATTAACAGCAATAACAATAACAATAACAAAAAAAAACAAAAACAACAAAAATAACAACAACCCCTTCGCACCTTCACTCTTTTACAGGTAATTCACGTAAGTTCAAAGGTTAATTAATTAAGGACTCCCAGTGAGATCCTGCAGACAAGTGGATAAACGTCCGTCTCTCATTGTCACTCTGGCGTGGCCGAGGTCCAGCCTGGCCAGACTCACAAAGACTCACTATGTTGACTTTGTCCCTTGACTGGTGCTAAGTGAATCCATTTAATTAAAGGAGAGTCTCAATACATTTCTGATACTATTTTATTTATACAGTAAAGCCTCCATATAACGGATTTAGGTCTAACGGACTTTATATATAACGGACTAACCGCTCATATAGTCCGTTATTAGTTAATGAGTGAGTGACATGTGTTCCTACCAGTCCGTGTACGAGGAAGACCCAACCTCTACCAACTTAAACTTATTGGGGAATTAGAGACCTGAGTCATATACGGTATGAATGTTACCTGAGTCGTATACGGTATGAATGTTACCTGAGTCGTATACGGTATGAATGTTACCTGAGTCGTATACGGTATGAATGTTACCTGAGTCGTATACGGTATGAATGTTACCTGAGTCGTATACGGTATGAATGTTACCTGAGTCGTATACGGTATGAATGTTACCTGAGTCGTATACGGTATGAATGTTACCTGAGTCGTATACGGTATGAATGTTACCTGAGTCGTATACGGTATGAATGTTACCTGAGTCGTATACGGTATGAATGTTACCTGAGTCGTATACGGTATGAATGTTACCTGAGTCATATACGGTATGAATGTTACCTGAGTCGTATACGGTATGAATGTCATGCCAATCAACTCCTTCAAGAAACATACACAACACAACAGTGAAAGTGAACCCAAGAACAGTGAAGTTACCAGCTACCACAACAGACTCGTTCATCTGACTGCTATAAGATCATGTGGACGTATAGAGACGATGGTGAGAATAAGGAACAGGTAATTATTGTAATTATATCCCTGGTAACGCAACACCTGAGAGTAAAAATTAAATTGTTACCTTACGATGGGTCTGTCCACTGGGTCCCTGCTGTGTACATCACGCTTATACCTGGGGATGAAAGAAAAGAAATGAATTAAAACTTGGGAAACACTTTGTGAATTATGATGTGTGTGTGTGTGTGTGTGTGTGTGTGTGTGTGTGTGTGTGTGTGTGTGTGTGGACTCACTTATGGACCCACGGAAGGTCTGAACTGCCAACACCAAGAGACACGAGTTCGATTTTCAAGAGAGGAGGAGGAGAAGAAAGAGAATGAGAAGAAGGAAGGGAAGGAGGAGAGAAGAAGAAAGAGGAGGAGGAGGAGGAGGAGGAGGAGGAGGAGGAGGAGTGTTATTGTATACTGTGTGTGTACAAAGCCGCTCACTCTGACCTGTCAAGAGCATTGTATATAAGCAAATCCTTCCCCTCTGAGGCTCCCTACACCCTATATAGAGCAGTGAGGGCGTGATGAATGGTGGCTTTTAGTATAACCTGATGAGAGGGATAAAAAAAAGTAACAATAATTCAGTTCCAAGAAAATATAAAGTTTTGAAGTTTGAGTAAAGTAGAAATATTGAAGTTTTAGTAAAGTAGATTTTTTTTAAGTTTTAGTTAAGTATAAAGTTTGACAAAGTATAAATTAGTAAATCAACAATAGTTTGAATCATGAAATTTTGACAAAGTAAAAAATTATAAAATATAAAAAATGCATCGAAATATCATCTAAATTTAAACAAATATAAATATGTCGAATTAATAAAAAATAAATATAGATAATAAAAATAAAAACAAATTATATAAACAAAATATACAATGTAATATTTCCTCGTAATTCTTAATAGTTACTGAACATTACAACACACACACAAAAATAATATTTATTGACAAAAGCTGATTAAGTTACCACAAACAGTAACTCATTTTTTCAACATTAATTTGTCGCTCTTTAAACACATCAACAGCATGCAGGCGCTACCAGGGAATCTATCAGTGAACTCTATATATAAACCGGAAAGGAAAACGTAACGTACATTCACTATTTTACGTCTAATATGATGTAGTACGTTATAGAGCGTTTAATATGACGTTCTGTTTAAAGTTAAGGAGATATAGCTAGCCTTATAAATATTTAAAGTTCGGATTATCTTAAAATCTTATTCTGTATTTAAGAACGAACTCGGTAAAATAACCTAACCTAACTCGTACTGTCTAAATTCTTATAAAATGCTGATGACAGAATTATTTTAGCATTGTAAACATTAACTTTCACGTTCTTTCAAAAATCTTGTTCAGAATTAAGGAAGGAAAATGTATAAACTTGGACTAATAAATTTGCTTTCAGTTGATGCCGTCTGCGAGCACATACGAACACGGCAATTCCTTTTGTTTACATGTCAAGCACAGCTGTTCACGTAATCAATTTTGACAGGGCGAGTGTGATTCACGGAGGGGTCAGATTGCTATCACGGTTGGCCACACGCCGAGGCCACAAAGGGCCACATCGGGCCACAATAAGTCCACAATGGACCACTTGGGGATATTCTAGTTAGTGGCTCGTTGCTATCTGTCCCGGGAAATGGAGTCCCAGGCTCCGGCGGCTGCACAGTTTTAACAAGGACTGGAAGGAAGGCTGCAGTCTTTTCTTTCTCTTGTCTCTCTCTCCCTATTTCTTATTCTCTTTCTTTCTCTTTCATTCTTTTTCTCACAAATTTTCTCCTTTTAACACTATTTACACACACACACACACACACACACAGTACTAACCCACCTACACAGACTTAAAGACACTTGTTCCAGAGCGGTTTTAAGACAATGTATTATGAGTAATGTGCAATACGTTACTGGGTCTCATAAATCACTCGGCGGATAATAGCTTCCCTTCAACCCCTTCATAGAAAACGGGTTATGAATAAACAATGATATAGTCTTCATGTTTCTAAATATTTTCCATTTTATTTTGAAGAGCTTAGGTTTTTTTTCTTTATGGTAACACACACACACAAACCAACCACACACACACACACACACACACACACACACACACACACACACACACACACACACACACACACACACACACACACACACACACACACAACCAACCACACACACACACACACACACAACCAACCACACACACACACACACACACACACACACACACACACACACACACACACACAGAGAGAAAAACATGGAGTGAATATAGCAGTTGTTTTACGAATAATTGATGATTTTCACAAAGGTTGAAAAATAGTGCTTTTATTATGTGTGTGTGCGTGTGTAATATTAACAAAATAAAAAGAAACAAATTTTATACTAGAGGAGCAGACCAGAGAGAGACAGAGAGAGAGAGAGAGAGAGAGAGAGAGAGAGAGAGACCCCCAATACCAGGTAAGCTTCAGATAACATAAGAGAAAATCTAATTCCGGAAAGTAAACAAAACCAGAGAGTCTCGCCCCATTCACCTGGAAACGGCGAGAGGAAAAAGTTAATCCGCTTACCTGTGGAGGACCTGATCAAGCCTTTTGTGAGGCTATTTCAGGCACCAGGTAGGATACAAGCCTCTTCCATCAGGCACCAGGTAGATTAAAATCCTTTCTATCAGGCACCAGGTAAGTTAAAACCCCTTTTCCATCAGGCTCCAGGTAAGTTAAAACCCTTTTTCTATCAAGCACCAAGTAGTATACAACCCTTTTCCATAAGGCCATAAGTAGGTTAGGTTAGGTTAGGTTAGGTTAGGTTAGGTTAGGTTAGTGCACTTGATCATCGTCTCTTTAAGTCTGACCTTTAACCTTATATACAAAAAACTGTATCACGGTCATTGGATCCGAGTTAAAGAAACTCTTTCTCTTTTAAAGCACTATAGAGATGATAACAATTGGTGAAAGTACACACACACACGCCTGGACAATACTGATGGGTAGGCATTTAAGACTGACCTCCTTCACACCTTTAATGACCTCTGACCTCTGACCCCCTTCCATGAATTATGTCAAGGTAATTAATCATTTTATATAAATATGCTATCTGATCTAAATTAAACCCAGTGACTAATGTTTAATAATTTCTTTTTTACCCAATTTAGTGGGAAAAAAATCCAGTCTTTTGAGATGAAGAGACGGGTAAATAGACAGTCATTTAAGCTCAAGAAACAGTCAAACACTCAGTATCATGGCCCTCACCTCACATCAACCCCCCTCTCCCTCACCCTCACTCCCTCCCTCACCTTACATCACCCCCTGTAATCCCTCCACCCCTCCACTCAGCCTCCACTCACCCCTTCAGCCTCCCACTCACCCCTACCCCACCCTCACCCCTCCTCACCCCTTCAAAAAAAAAAACCCTCAGTTGCCCCTTATGTTAACGTCTCACTCTATGTACAACACCCCAGACTGACATAAACCTTGTGATCCAGCAGCTTACCTTGCTTAATTAAGACACTGTATCACCAGGTAAGTAATTAAGGACGAGGCGCTCAATTAGTATAAGAACCTCACCTGTCTCTCATGATATAAAACACACCGTCTCTCTACCAACTGTACCTACCTACTGTACCTACCTACCTACCTACTTCTATACCTGCCTACCAACCTACACCTTTGCCTTTCTACATCATTATAAATACTGTATAAGGCATCACATCGACGGTAATCAAACACGGGATATCAAACTTTGGTGTGCCGTAAACTCACACCACTGGCAAAGAAGAAGAAAGAAGAAAGAAAGAAGAAAGAAAGAAGAAGAATTAGCAAACAAAAAACTTAAAATATAACCCAAAGTTAACTACCTGCCCAGGGATGACCAATTAGAGGAAGTTAAGGCAGCAGTTTCGGGTTCACAGGCTGGTGGAGGTCTTGAAGGTGAGAAGTTCTCTACCCCCCTTACCTCTACCTCCACCCCTCACCTCTACCTCCACCCCTCACCTCTACCTCCACCCCTCACCACTACCTCTACCCCTCACCTCTACCTCCACCCCTCACCACTACCTCCACCCCTCACCCTCTACCTCTACCCCTCACCTCTACCTCTACCCCTCACCTCTACCCCTCACCTCTACCTCCACCCCTCACCACTACCTCTACCTCCCCACTACCTCTACCCCCCTCACCTGCCTCTACCCCTCACCTCTACCTCACCACTACCTCCCACCCCTCACCATATGAGTCACCCGTGCAGTGCTTAACATAGTCGACTTGTGCTGTGGAGTTACCTATTAAGTTATTTATGGTAATTAAGTACGTGGAGAGAAAGAGAGAGAGAAGAGAGAGAGAGACTAACAATGCTGCGGTCGACCTAGGTGAGTGAATTTACCCTGTTCATGGAGGTCAGGTGTACGTCAGGTGAAGACACAATTGGAGAGAGAGAGAGGTAGGAAGGGATGGAGAAAGAGACCTTCAATGGTGGTTTAAGTTAAAGAGGTTTTGCTCGTTCGTTATGGTGCATAATTCACCAGGGTAGAGAGAGAGAGAGAGAGAGAGAGAGAGAGAGAGAGAGAACTGAATATAATGAAGAGAAAGCAAGACAAGAGTGAAAGAAAAACACATAAGCAAAGATAAGAAAGAATCAGTGAGACACTTCCTGATTAACAACGAGATACAAGCGAGAGACAAGTGAGAGACAGCGAGAGACAATTAAACACCAATAACAGACAATGAAACACAACTAAAACAGCAAGAGATAAGAGAGAAGAAGCGAGACACATCCTGACTGGCAGTGAGACACAAGTAAGAGACAAATGAGAGATAGAGATAAAAATTGGTAGTGAGTGGAGGGGAGGGGGGGTACTCAAGCGACGCCATGCTTAGGTCTGGACAATGTATTTGAGACAATCAGCAACTCAATCAAGGTCGCAATTCTCATAAAAGTTCCTGGGTTAAATTCCATCTCCTTAGCTTGACAGTATGAGTACGTTTTTATTTTAATTTCTTACGTTATTTTGTTCTTTTAACCAATCAAGAAGATGTATGAACGTTTCTATTTAACTCACTTAACCTTCAGGCGTTCATTTGTTTTCAATCTTAAGAGAAACAAGAACGTAATACTGTCTGAATTACATAACCTTTATACGTTCAATTTTCCCGTATATGGAGATGTAAACAAACTCAAGAACATATCTAACTAAACCACTTAACTTATAATACGAAAGATGACAACCATAACTAACATGTTAATTAATTATCTACGGTGAAATTCCTTATTATTAAGATTATATATATAACCGTACCGTGATGACCGAAGAAATATTCAGGTTTACGGAACTTTTGGTAGAATTCAGATACAGATGCCCAGAGCTTTCACGGCTGGGGGGCGCATTCCTCATCTTTCACGGAGGGAGGGAAGGAAGGAGGGAGGGAGGGAGGGAGGGAGGGAGGGAGGGAGGGAGGGACAAAGGACATTTACCTCTCCTCTCCTTGTGTGTGTACGTGCGTCTCTCATTGTCTCGCTAACTTTGGAGATTATCTGATGCCTTGGGTCACCTGCCTGCCTGCCTCCCTCCATACCATCTACCTGCCTCTGTCTCCACCCGCATGACATTATCTGTTCTTTCTCTTCTAACAGGATCCTCCTCACTCCCTCACTCCTCGCTACCTTGTTCCTTCTTTCCCTCCTAACCTCTCCCTACCAACTTCCCTCTATCTTCTCTCCTAACCTCTCCTCGAACTTCTCTCCTAACCTTTCCATCATCCCAACCATCCCTCTTAACCCTCCTTAACCTTCCCTCCCAGGCTCTCTCCTTCCTTCTAGTCTCATATTCTGTCCCTTCTTCCCTCCCGCAGTCTTCCTCCCTTCCTCGCTCTCTCCACTAGCTCCCTCCCTCCCTCCTTCCACCAACTCCCTATGACCGTATTGTGTTGATAGATTCATTTCTCTGGAGGCTGCCTATATCTCCCTGCATTATTATTATGTCTTCTACTTCTCCTGTTATCTCTCTCTCTCTCTCTCTCTCTCTCTCTCTCTCTCTCACCCTTCTGTATAAATTTCTGGCTGGTCTTTGTTCATTTGTATTTCCCCCTCGCGCTCTCCCTCAACGTGTTGTCATTAACAGGTAACTTTACGGCAGGTAGAAAATGATAACCCACTAATTTACGTCTTCTCTCTCTCTCTCTTCCCTATTTACAGTGAAACCTCCATATAACGGATTTCTCTCTCCATGTAATCCGTTAGATGGGGGTTTACATCTAACGGACCCTCGATTTAACGAACTTTCATCTTTATATACTACCATCATCTGTACCACCATCTGTACCACCACCAGTACCACCATCTGTACCACCACCAGTACCACCACCTGTACCACCATCTGTACCACCATCTGTACCACCACCTGAACTACCACCAGTACCACCACCAGTACCACCACCTGTACCACCATCTGTACCACCACCTGTACCACCACCAGTACCACCACCTGAACTACCACCAGTACCACCACCAATACCACCATCTGTACCACCATCTGTACCACCATCTGTACCACCACCTGAACTACCACCAGTACCACCACCAATACCACCACCAGTACCACCATCTGTACACCATCTGTACCACCATCTGTACCACCACCAGTACCACCACCCTGAACTACCACCAGTACCACCACCAGTACCACCACCTGTACCACCATCTGTACCACCATCTGTACCACCACCAGTACCACCACCAGTACCACCACCATTACCACCACCCGTACCACCACCCGTACCACCACCACCATGTACCACCACCACCACCAGTACCACCACCAGTACCACCACCCGTACCACCACCCATACCACCACCAGTACCACCACCTGTACCACCATCTGTACCACCACCTGTACCACCACCAGTACCACCACCAGTACCACCATCTGTACCACCATCTGTACCACACTTGCCATCAGGGTTACCTAGTTTCGAATCCCTTAGGTATAATAATATTTATTCAAGCATTTCAATCATGTTCATATTTGTATCTGTGAATTAAATATAAAAACGATGGAATTAAATAAGATACATTTCGATTATAAATTAAAAGTAACATTGAATTAAGTATAACGGATTAAATATATCTCCTATGTGGGTACCTAACTTAACTTAACTTAACTTAACTTAACTTAACCTAACCTAACCTAACCTAATATAACCTAATATTATAATGTCCCTGTTCAGAATTTTCCCCGCAGTGTCTGAGAAAGGAACCATTATCCTTCAGTAATTGTTTAGGGGAATGTCCCTATAACTGGGGTATTGGCTGTGGTGGTAAACATTCATTATTGGATTAACTTCAATCTTTTCTTTATTCCTTTTATTATTGTTATTATGTTGTTTTATCTTTGTTATTTGTTTGTCTGTTCATTATCTTTTTACTTATATCTGTGTTTATATATTTCTGTCTCTTTATATAAATTAACCAATGATCTGTCTATCTTTGATCTATCTTTCTATACTGTATCTAATGATGATGATGATGATAATAATAAATGCGATGATGATAACAATGATAATAATTTTGTGCATTAAACCACAGACCACAGCATAATTAAATAAGTATGTCTGACAATAGGTTCAAACTTCGACATTATAATTATGCTCTCGTGACAATCACCACAATGGTAACAATTCCAGGTGTAAATTGTACCATTTTACCATAACGTGTGAGTGTGTGTGTTGAAGGTTATTACGACTGATACTGAGAACCGTGTCTGTGTGGTAAGTGTTAAGGTGAATGTGGCAAAACGTGTCTGTAATTGTGGTAGTTGTTTGGGGTGGGGAGGGGGCTGGGATGGAAAAGGAGGAGGGAGATGGGGGAGTAGGGTGGGGAAGGAAGGAAGGAAGGGAGGGAGGGAGGGAGGGACAGGTATTGTGGATCTATCTACCTGTGGTTTGAGGTAATTGCAATAACTGATGTTCCCTAATATCTGCGGTGAAGGTAATCGAAGCCTCTGTACTCCCAATGGTGATTTGTAGAGCGAGTTTTTTACGTCTAGCTGACAGGTTTGGGCGACTGTAATATTGACTAAACAACATCTTAAGACAACAGGTAATGATTAGGTGGTGCCGTTAGGGAGGAAATAGAGAAGACAGGATCTTCGTAAGCAAGAGAGAAACAGATAAAGTCTTAATATTGTGTTTTAAACCTTTGAATAGGGATGGAGTTTACACGAGTTATCCCTTCACTTATCCATGAGTTTCCATTTTCACTCTTAGCATAGATTGGACACACACACACACACACACACACACACACACACACACACACACACACACACACACACACACACACACACACACACACACACACACACACACACACACACACACACACACACACACACACACACGATGTATTAATAACATTTAAGTAATACAATAATAATAATAAAAATGTAAAAACAAAAATATCAAAGTTTCCCCATTACCTAACTAAGATTTTCCGTTTTCTCTCAAAGTCGCTCTTAGTGATTATACGACAGACAGACAGACAGACAGGCAGACAGGGAGTCAGATACAACAATTATAATATCCTCTCTCTTCCTTCCTGTGGGCGAGTTTGATAATAATTTGTCAAGCGATAAATTCTAAACAAAAAATAATGCAATAGAAAATATGAGAAGAAGAATTATGTAGCATTAAAGGGTACCGTTGGATACACTCTTAAACTCTACAATACTGTAACTCTACAATACTGTAACTCTACAATGTGTACTGTAACTCTGCGGTACTTGAACTCTACAACACAACAACGTGTTGAGTAGATTCTGACACTCCATAGTACTGGACCGTGTTATAGTACTGAACCCTGTTATAGTACTGAACCCTGTTATAGTACTGAACCCTGTTATAGTACTGAACCCTGTTATAGTACTGAACCCTGTTATAGTACTGAACCCTGTTATAGTACTGAACCCTGTTATAGTACTGAACCCTGTTATAGTACTGAACCCTGTTACTAGACCATGTTATCGTACTAGGCCATGTTATCAGTAGTCTGTGGAATTGATTCTGGCCATAAGCGAGACTCGAGACAGGGACTGGGATATTTACTACGCCTACACAGCAGTTATCCTCCTCGATGTTTTCTCTGGCAGCGGAGAGGAAGACAATTGGAAAGCAAAAACAATAGTGGACCAAGAGCTGTCGCGTAGAATTATAGGTAGTCATTCCTTCCCCTTTCTTTCTTTCTTTCTTTCTTTCTTTCTTTCTTTCTTTCTTGTCATGACACTTTTTCTCTAAATTTTGGCGGCCTATTTTTGTCTTTTTCTTTCCCACTTGCTCTCTTGCCTCGTTATTTTCTTTCCACTTCTTTCTCTAAAATTTTCTCTGTGTTCGTTTTTTTCTTAATCATTCTCTCTATCTCTGGTTGTATGTCTCTTTCTCTGTTCCTCTCTCTGACAGATTTTCTTTGTTAGTCTCTCTCTCTCTCTCTCTCTCTCTCTCTCTCTCTCTCTCTCTCTCTCTCTCTCTCGTATATTGATCAGGAATTCACACGCACTGGGCTCTGAACTCTTTGTATCTGAAGTTGCACAAGTAAAAAATATTCAGGCCGTCACGCAAGAACTCAAAAAAATCATTACATACAGAGTCTTTGCGTCATAAATTTGCGTCACGAAGGGCTGTTTTGTCGTGACGCAAGAACCCCCAAAAATCATTACGTAAGGAGGAGTAAAGCCCTTGCGTCATGTATTTGCGTCGACGAAGGAATGGTTTATCGTGACGCAAGGACTCAAAATAACCACAAATGCCTAAAAATTATTCAACACAAAGTGAACGATCAGTCAGTCAAGAGATGTAATTGTTATTTGAGTTTCCTTTACAAGTCTCATCAGAGGTTAGTTGGGGTTGTCAGAACACCATTTGATGTCTGACAGTCGTGTGAGCTGACGACACAACAAGGTTATTCTTTATGTGAGTTCTTAAGGAATGAAATACTTTATGTAACCTCTTTCACACTTTCTTTCTTTCTTTGACGTTTGTATTATCATAAAGATACAATACAGTATTATACAAACATGAGGAAATATATTTTGGGGGTGAGACTAATGTTGGCCTGTCCTTCCTTCCTTCCTTCCTTCCTTCCTTCCTTCCTTCCTTCCTTCACTATTTCCATGTCTTTCATTCGTTACAAAAACAAAAATAAAATACTCTGTTTTATATGTCCGTTAGTCTTAACTTTGCCTCGGCATGAGAACGCAAGACAAGTGTATTAAAATTAACTCAAGTTTTAATGTGAATTCTTAAGTAATTCTGAAAGAGTTTTTGCCTCCCCCCCCCCACACACCCCTCTCACCTTACCCCCTCCACCCCTCCTTTCCCCCTCCACCTACCTCTCCTCCCCTACACCTCTCCCTCTCCTCATCCACCTCCCTCCTCCTCCACCCACTTTCGCCCCTACCTACATTCCCCCCACTCATCTTCTCTCCCCACCACCCCCCCCCACGCTGGCTCTTAACACCGTCTTACCATAAAATCACCAAAAAAAAGTAAAACCAAAACACACCCTCACAAATCCCCTCTTTAGTCACCCAGGAAGGCGTGGGTCAAAGACTACTGCTGCTGCTGTGAGAGAGAATTAATTTTCCTCGTCTGATCAGTGGTTGTCCAATCGTCTCTCATCGTCTACTCTTCCTAGTTAAGGTGTAAAATGTCGCTTGTGTCTTGTTTCTACTCTATCCTCTCACGGTGTTACTAACCCATTGTATGAAAATATACCACAATATATTAAAGAAACCATGATATATTTTGACATAAAACCGTATATTAAGCTACAGTATACCAAGAATAGAAACCACGGTAATGGTTTCAAAACACGGGTATTTAGTGTCGAATTCGCCAATGTTTTAACACGAATTCGCCAATGTTTTAACACTAGTGAACGCCAACAGGTAACTAAATGGGACTTTAGCATGAGAAGTGCATCTCAGTTGACTATACACACGCTTCCTCCCTCGTGTGTTATGGTCGGTCAAAACCTCAGCTTCGTTGAATCTGATTTTAGCTCTTATATATGACTGAGTTTCAATGGTTTATGAATGTAAATAAAAAAAAACGTGAATATGTTGTATTTAGGTCGAGATATCATAGGCAAGGCGTTGTGATAGACTATAATATATGCCATAGGTAAATTAATATTGAAATATAAAAATATAAAATCGTAAGGAATGAAAAAATATTACACACACACACACACACACACACACACACAGAAAATAGTTGTAAGAATAAAAAAAACAGCTATGTCAAATTTAATATACTTGTATAACGAATAAAATTATATAAAAACATGAAAGCATAAGTGATTACAGCGCGTATCGAGATATACTGTTACAAAAAGGTGATATATATACAGGGTGGCACATAAGTCGTTTTTCCGAGAACAATTTATGATATTGTTTTCGGTAATACGGCTTATGCGCCACCCTGTATATTGCTGGATGACTAGAATGTATGCCACAGTTAAACTACAAAAAATTAACAACGAAATACAAAATAATTCAAGGAAATCGATGAAAGATTATAGTAAAATCTCTATTTAACGGACTATATGGAGATGAAAGTCCGTTATATCGAGGGTCTGTTAGATATAACCCCCATCTAACGAACTTTATAGAGATGAAAGTCCATTATATCGAGGGTCCGTTAGATGTAAAAGCCTCCATCTAACGGATTACATAGAGCGAAAAATCCGTTATATGGAGGTTAAACTATATATCAATAAATATCTCAGTAACGAACTACTAAAACAGATCTTATATATTTCACTCCCAAGAAAACTCTAATCATAAGAAAATACTTTACCAAAATTATAATTCTGACTTTAATACCAGCAAGGCAAGTTTACAGTAGCTGTGTATATAAAAAAGGTTGTGTTTACCAATGTCAACCGAGGTCAGGGATGGAGGGAGATTAAGAATGAAGGGAACCTGCCGCTGAACATGACCTGACAGAAGCGTTCAACTTTTGTTTTGATTTGTGTTTTACAGTGGTTTGATATTGTGTTTGTTTGGTGTTGTTTTATCAGAACATTAAATTTTCGTTTTTTTTAAGCATGTTTCTTTTCTTCATTTTCTTATATCTTTATTTTTCCTCAGTTTGTTTGTCTCTTTCTTCAGTTTTCTATTTTTTCTTATTTTTCCTTTGCCATCTTGAACTATGTTGCTGGAGTTTCATCTTGTCTAGAAATATCCAAAGACATTTAATTCCTTCATGAAGTCTAAGAACAGAATTTCGAGTCGAGTCCCTGTTCTGAACTAAGGAGTTACAATTCGAACTTGACTAATACAAAGATTCGAATCTTTTTTTCGAACTGAGAATAAAACGTTTGGGTATTAGTACGAGGAGAAGGAG